>NW_007361106.1:0-60185 GCF_000149035.1 Colletotrichum graminicola M1.001
CTTTTTTTTTTACTACTAGTCTCTATTTTATTAGAATAGAAGTTTATACTAAAGTAGGTTTTTAGAAACTAAGTCTAGGTTATAGGAATTCTAGTCCTTTCTTACTAACTACTAGTATTTTAGCTTATCTTAAGGTTATATATACTTTTATTTATAATTCTTAAGTAAGTTTAAGTATATTAAGGCTACTTATAGGTTCTTAGCTAATAAAGTTTTATATTAGTAGTTAATATAGTTAAGAGTAGATTCTTACTATTATATAAGGCTTCTTTTTAGTATTTATCTTATACTTAACTTATTATTTAAACTAATATAGCTTATTATATAGTAACCTTATAGTCCTAATTATATTATAAATAATTTATTTATTATACTTATTTAGTAGTTATTAAATATCTTTATTTATAATATTTAGAATTATTTATTATATCTTTATTTAGTAGGTAATAGCTTTCTTACTTATAGTAATAATCTTAGTTAGTTATATACTAAAGCTAGTAGCTTTATATATAGTTTATTTAAAGTCTTACTTTAATTACTATTATTTTTAGTAGTTACTTTATACTTTAATATAAACTTATAACTACTTATTAAGGGTGTCTAAGGATTTCTTTATATATAGTTAAACCTTTTTATTTTATATAGCGTCCTATATATAGACTAGCCTAATAATAAGCTATTAATTTTATATCTTAAAGTCTTTAACTTCTTAGATTTATTACTTTCTAGCTACTATAATAGTTTTAGTAACTTCTTATAGGTGTTCTTCTTTAAGTGCCCTTAACTATTTAAGGCCTTCTTAAGTTATTATTTATTATTCTTTTTTATTACTACGTTAGTAAGTAATTACTATAGTTTATTAGTTAATTTACTAAATATTTATAGGCTTAGTAGCTTAGGTTATAGTTTTAGTGCTTTTTTAAGGTACTATTATATAGTCTTTTTATTATAGTTTTTATTATTTCTTTTACTTTAATTTAGTTATAAAATTCTTTTATCTTAATTATTATAAACTGTTTTTATTAGGCTGTCTTAGTAGTATTTTTAAGCTTTCTTAAGTACTATCTTACTTATTTCCTACTATCCCTATAAGTTAGGTAGTTATTATTATAGTAAGTAGTCTATAAGAGTTATTTATAAGGAACCTCCTTTTAAGCTATATTAGCTTTTTATATATACTTAGGTAGGTTCTTATTTTATAGCTTTTTAGGCTGTCTATAGTCTTATATAAAGTGTTTTATCTTTTTATAGTTATAGCACTTAACTATACTAGTATTTTATACTAGTTACTAATTTTATTTTTTAGTAATACTAATATTTATAAGTCCTATATATTATTTATAAGTAGTACTTAAGTAAATATTATATAATTACTACTAGTAGTTTTACTTTTTATTTTACTAATATAGTTACTTAGGTCCTTAGGTATACTTCTTATTTATATTAGTATTAGGTTATTAAGTTTTTTTTATTTTTTATATTACTTAAAAAGTTATATATTAATTTTAATAGTAAGTTTAATATAAAATAAAAAGTCTTTAAGTAGGTTAATAATTTTAATAAGTCTATCCTTAATATTATTTTTAAGTCTTTAGTAAAAAGTAAAGATTAGTAATTCTTAAGTAATATTAAGTTAAGTAGCTAGTTATTAAAATTTAGCTATATAGTAAGAGGCTAACTTTATTTATTATAAGCTAGCTAGGTCTTACTTAGCCTATTTCTTCTTATTAAGATCTTAAAATAGTAACTATAAGGCCTTTATAAAGCTAGTTATACTTCTAAAGATATTTTATATCTTATAAAAGTATATAATAAGGTTATTATTATACTTAAGAAATTCTTTTAAGTAAGGTTTATACTAAGAGAGCACTTTTCCTTTATATAAATAACTTATTTAGTCTTACTTCTAAAGTTAGTAGTATAAAAGGTTTAATAAGTATAAACTTAAATTATAAATCTTTTTAGCTATTTACTAGTCTTATTATAAGTTTTAAGTAAGTTAAGTTTAAGTTTATTATATTTATGAACTAAAGTAGTAATAATATTTACTATACTCTTAAAGGTAGTTACTTTTTTCTTTAGTTTATTAGTTTTAGCTATTTTATTTTTTAGCTAAGTAATAGTATTATAAACTATATTTTATAGCTAGCTAACTTTAAGGGTTTTAGTATCTAGCCTTTTACTAATATTATTAATTATAGCTTATATTTAAGCTATATTATTATTTTTATATTTTATATACTACTAGATCTTATTATATATACCTTAAGTAAAGTCTAGCTTATTATCTAACTTTTTAGCGTCTTTTATTTCCTTATTTAGGCTTCTAGCTAGGGTAGTTAGGTTCTTTCTAGAGCTAGAGGAAGTTAGGGTTATCTTAGGTGTAGATATTATAAAATACTATTAGGTAAGTATTAAGGTTAACTTACTTAATAAAAGTAATTAAAGTGTTATAGCTAGTTTTTAGATAGTAAGGTTTCTACTAATAGTAAGTAAAGGTTAGTACCTAGTTAATAGTATTTCTCTTCTTATTATCTTTATTAATTACCTAGTAATTACCTTATCTTATAATTACTTCCTTATCTCTATATAACTTATACTATAGTTCTTTTATTCTAAGAAGTTATCTATTTGTTTCTTGTTTCTTGTCTATATAAATACTACTGCTGCCTACTATCTGTCTATTAGGTAGGGTAATATAGCCTGTAACTTATTAGGTCATAACATATAGCTAGCCTATTTATAGCTTTAGACATTACTAATTAATACTTAAATACTATAAAGATAACTATATACCTTAATAACTATATTACTAGATACTACCTTAATAACACCCTAGCTAACTTCTTATAGTTAGCCTTCTTAAAGTTTTAAAGCCTAGTATACTACTTCTTAGTACTAGTAAATATCTAGTAGTTACCTAGGTATAAAGATATCTTAGGAAATAAGATAACTAATAGCTTTATAAAGTAAAGTACCTTTATTAAACTTTTTAACTTAAAAACCTACTTACTTACTATTAGCTATATTAAATAAGAAATATAGTTCTATACTAGTATAGCCTTCTCTAGCTAGTAATATAAAGCCTACTTAAACTAATACTAACTATATAAGTTAAATAACCTTATTATATACCTTAAACTTACATCTAAGATCTTTTTACTATATAAAGAACTTTACTTCTTTTTTACTACTTATATAAAGTATAGTAACTTTATATCTTATTATAATAAATCTACTTACTTAGATACTAAATATCTTTACTAATATAAAGCCTTAAAGACCTTAGACTACCCTCTCTTTTACTATTAGTTATAGCCTTAGCTGCTATAAATAAAGATATATACCTAGCTTAAAGAGGACTAGTATAAGTTTATTAAGCTTACCTTAAAATTCTATACTAATATATATATATCTACTTAGCCTCTTAAAGTAGTAATAAGATAATACTATCTTATAGTTAGCCTTCTTAAGCCCCTTTTAGTAAGAGTAGACCTAAAGTCAAGAAATTCTCCCTTAAAAGCTTAGCTATAACCTAGGTTAAGATATATTACTAAAAGAAATCTTCTTTTCTTAATTAAGTACTATTATAAGTTACCTTTAACTATTAGATAGATAAGGTCCTCCTAGTATATAATAAATATACTTTACTTACTATACCTCTACCCTTTATACTTTACTAAAGTTATACTTAACCCTAGCCTATCAATAACATAGACTAGAAGACTTACTTTCTCCCTTACTATTACTATTACTAACCTTATATAGTTACTACCTAATATATATAACTTTTTATATAAACTTAGAAAGAAAATCCTAATTCTAGTGCTTATAATAAGGGATTTATACTATATTATAAGGACGTTGTTTTGCTTAAATTCCCTTCTAGAGAGAGAGAGTACTTAGGCTAGTAATAGTAAATAGACTACACAGACGCCTTGTGCTACAAGATAGACTTAACAGGCGTTAAATAATAACAATATTATTATTATATAGTTCTTTTATTTTAAGAAGTTATCTATCTGTTCCTTATTTCTTGTTTATATAAATACTGCTGCTGCTTACTATCTGTCTGTTAGGTAGGGCAACATAGCCTATAACTTGTTAGGTTATAACACCTACTACTTAATATAAGAACCTTTCTTCTTTATTACTCTTAAGTATAAAAAGAAAGTATCTTTAAGTTAAATATATAGGCTAGCTAATAAGCAACTAGGCTTAGTTTTATATTAAAAAGAATATTCTTTATCGTAGCTAAGTATAAGAAAATTATTCTAAGAAGCTACTTAATATACTTATTATATCTTTATAAAAGCTAGGCTATTTATTATTACTATTAAAGTTATAAAAGCTTTATACTTATAGCCTTTTAGATACTATTAAGAAATATAGCCTATAGGCACTTAAATAACTTAGCTATACTTTATTAAAAAAGTTAAATAAAGCACTTAATTTAAAGAATAGAAATATTACTTTTTAGAAGAAAGAAATATAAGAACTAAAGAAGGAACTAGAAGTATATATACTATATATAAAGCACTTAGTAAAGCTAAACCTAAATAAAGTCTTTACTAATAATAAAGTAGTATAATAGTTATATATAGTAGCCTAGTAAAATACTTTTATAGTTACTAAAAAAACATAAAAATAAGAGATAAAGTTTTAATCTTTTTAGTATAAACTTTAGATAGCTAAGTAGTATTAATTAACATTAGTCATAGTTTTAGCTAACATAGTAATCTCTATAAGAAAATCCGGCGGATGTAGGGGTGTGGCGGATAGGGGTAGGCTGACTTACCTAGGAGCCCTTATGTGGCTGCTTAGGCCTGTTACTAATACGGCAAGCAATGAGGCACGTGATACATCGCAAAAGGAATAGACAGTGTGGGAACGCTGACTGTATTTTCTTCTGTCGACCTTTGAGCGGGACAATATTAATCCCACAGACTTTACGGAAAATCGGTCTTTCGAAATTCCGCCAGTTTATTCCTCAGTCGATTCGGATCACAATTCCTCTCTTCTACATACACTACCGTCGTTGCAACTGATCTCCGTTTATCTACCGTCAACCCTCATCCCTTAATCGATTAATCCACTTCAGCGTCCCGGCTTCCCTTCTTCTCAGCCCCGGCGCTGCGCACGAACGTCAATTTTTCCTATTCGACAGATCTGTCTCCGGCGCCCCGATCATTCATCTGCTCCTGGCTGCTTGGCCGACTCATTACACAAGTAGGACTGGGATCCCGTCGGAACTCATCTAAACCGTTGCCTTGACGCTTCGCGGTTGGATCTGTCACCCGTCGCCCTGGTCATTCTACTGCTCGTGCAAGAGCCCCCAATGCACCTCGAGCAGGGTCGAGATCTCGCCACGACGCGTCTCGTCTGCGACACGGCTGTGACGAAGCCCCCTCTCAGAAGGGGTTAGACGCCAGCGCCCATGACTACGGTAAGTATTAACCATTCAGGTTCTCGTGCACTACTTCCTCTACGCGCAAATTTAGAAGGTTAAATAAAGTTATCACAACATGTCTGTTGAGGATAAGCCCTTTGTCCACGAAGTCTTTGCGGTGTGTGAAGATGAACGAGATGGACGACAGCCCAAACTTTTCGATCAACCCTTCCAACTCTACGCTAGCTGTAAGCCGTCGTCATCTGTCTTCTTTCGTCTCAGAGTCTCCCTCATCAACGGCGCCTCGCGCAAAATCATGGTTTATCTGCAAATCACACCGGATCGAATCTCTTCCCTTCGTTACACGACATGCAATGCGAACGACCTGGGCAGCCCGAGCCCGCCGTGCCTCGAACTTGTCCGTCAGAAACTGGGCGGCAGGCGCTCAGTAGCTCGTCTCCAGTTCCAGCTACACAGCACACATGCTCAGCTCGTCGTACCAATCGGTTTTGCTCTCGATGAGCCCCCAGACAGCCCGGCGCGTTCTGCCCTTGGCTCTGCCAACTCGCTTGCAGCCGCTTCCCTATTTTCCCTGTATCTTCCTCACAACGTTTTATCCATGGTGAAGTTTCAAAGCTTCGCACGGGCCCTTGACCAGTTCCCGACTCTGAGTGCCGAACAACATCAGTTGTATACTCGAATGGTGGATCTGCGTGGCCTGTATAACGGCACAGGGGGTATGGAGATGACACTCGAGGACCAAGATGCCAGTCCTCTGCCAGATAAGGACCACGACAGGTCTACCACACCACCCACGACCGCCTCGTATACTACTACTGTTGCCTTTGACACTCCCTCGCGTTATATAGACTCGCCACCGCGGTATGAAGAGTGCCCGGGTGAGGGCTGGCAGCCGAAGGCTAGGTCAGACCCCACAGCTATCTCCGCCGACAGTCTCGATGTCCGCTCTGCCTTGCCCGAGTACATAGAGAACGATCGACAGGACAAAATGTCGAATGCTCCTGAACGCGTGCTGCACTATGGGGGCAAATCCATTGATTCACGCAAGACGTGTAAAAGAAGACATTCATTTGCTGCCGGGTCGCCAACATTTTCGTCGATTGCAAACGTCCAACGCCCAGAGAAAATGCTGCGATCTCAGATAGCAGAGTCGGACCGCTGTCAGAGCAGGCTGGAGCTTCTGCTTGAACATCAACGCAAACAGATTGAACAGCTACAAAAAGATATGAGGGAACTTAGGAGGCGGAACACGGAGCTCGAGGGGCGATATGGTGAGGTGGAGGAAACCTGTTGTGACTTGGAGAGTCGTCAACTCGAAACGAAAGAGACCATTGAGTCCATACTTACACACACTGGCGAGCTCGACGATGAGTGCGAGAAGCTTGGAAAGCAGATGCCAGACATCTATGAGGAGGTGCAGGATACGGTGAAAGACTTGGTGGGTGAATGGGTCCAGGAGAATATGACGGAAATTATAAAAGGGCATATCGACCAGCAAGTCGCCGCCCAAATAGCTCTAGTGAAGACAAAGATGTGCCGGGCTCTACAAGATTAGCCGCTCCTGTTGCTTCTGATACTGCTGCCATTCCTGTATAGCACTTATTTTGGTACACGTGTGTTAATGCTCCTGGTCACTACCAGCTTTCTGAAAGGCCAGAAAGACACTTGGTTCCGCCGCCTCGCTATGCCTTACCTACAACACTTTTCACCCTTGATAAACATAAAACTTAGCAACCCCTACAGGGAAGAAGAGGCCCCAAATGAGAATTATCTCACGAAGAAGATTGGGCCAGCCTCTCACTGCCTAATTACTGAGATGTCGGCCCCCTTCCCATAGTAGATTGGGTTGGTAAAGTCACCAACAAGGACCATAAATCCACAACCAGCTTGCCTGCGGCACTGCAGACATCTGCAATTTCCTCGATTGCCTTCCATGACATGGGTTATGTCCAGCAAAGTATTTCACACCATGTACCAGAATAGGGCTGAGAACATCCCATACCGACCGGCCCACCGAAGGTCCTAACTCCCCCACCCTATATCCGAACCACCCCCACATCCGAACCACCATCATCACCACCATCGCCACCACTATCACCACTTATTTCACCATCTCTGCCGCCCACCCATATGCAACTTTTGGCCTCGCTAGGCAATTCGGATGCCCTGGATTCATCCAGACTATCTATATTGCCGGCATCCGGACTCTGCGCCCAGATTATATCCTCTATAGTGGCAAAGGTGCTGTTAGGCAATAGGCAGACCTTTTTCCTCTTGCGTGACTGTATATTATCTAACTAGGCCTGTAATAAGTTAACTTGCCT
This sequence comes from Colletotrichum graminicola M1.001, assembly GCF_000149035.1. Classification (NCBI taxonomy): domain Eukaryota; kingdom Fungi; phylum Ascomycota; class Sordariomycetes; order Glomerellales; family Glomerellaceae; genus Colletotrichum; species Colletotrichum graminicola. The sequence continues at coordinate 7,735 of NW_007361106.1, forward strand.
TTCTAGAAGGGCTGCTCTAGATACCTGCTTATTATATCCCTTTTACACTTTTTTAGATAAGTGACAGATAGTATAGGTATCTAACCTATCCTTACCTAGCTAGGTTAACTAGTATAATTAATACTATAGATTAGTAGATTAATAGGGAGTTAACTATAGGATAATAGATTTAGCTTTATCTTACTATTAGCTACTAGACTACTAGCTAGCCTGGCTGGCCTGGCTGGCCTACTAGGCCTTAGTGACTAGTAGGTTAGATAGAGGGTGCCTTTTAGATACTAGCTATAACCTAGTAGCCCTCTAGCTACTCTTAATGTTAATATCTATAATAGATACCTTACAGGCCTTAAAATAACACTCTAGAAATACCCTTTTGCTAGTAATAGTTAAATCTATTACCTAGTTATCTAGACATCTAACCCTCTAGCAATAGGCCTACTTTAATAGGCTAAAGATAGCTATATCTAGAGGCTAGAGGATAGTAAAGGTGTATAGCAGTAGAAATAATAGATAGATATAATACTATTAGTACTTTTATATAAAGTTAATAGTTATATAGCTATAATACCTATTAAGAACTAGTAGTCTAGCCTCCTCTAGCTAAGTAGGCCTAGTATATAAGATAAAGACCTCCTCTAGCTATTTAAAGATAGTATTATTAGTTATCTAGCTATTATTTATTACTATAAATTACTAAGCCTTATATCTAAATAGGTTAGATAGGTTAGATATAAACTACTAGGCCTAAAGTAACTTACCTTTATATATAAGTAAGGGGGGTAAGGAGCTCTTAGTAGTAGATATACACTTAATAATAGATACCTATACTTAGGATCCTAGCTACTTTTTCTAGATATATTATAATATTATAAAGCCTAACACTAGCCTATTAACTCCCTTAACCTCTATAATACTAGTCTTGTTTATATTTTATCTATTAGATAAATAGATACCTTAGATAGTAGGGATACTACTAAGGTAATAAAAGAAATCCTAGATAACCTTAGGGGAATAGGCTGCCTATTACTAGGTATTAATTACTCTAGATTAAAGGGTTCTAATAGATAGATTTTACTATATAAAATAGGCTATCTATTTCCTCCTTATAAGAGGATACCTATTACTTATTATATACTCTACTAGGCCCTTTACTTATTAATAGGTAATCTGCCTGCTAAGAGAAGCTTAGAGGGATATATAGGCAGCTAGATTATCCTCTTAGGCCTAGGATAAGTGCTGCCTATCTTTAAAGGCAGTATTCCTGCTTTACCTACTAAAGTATTAATACTAAAGTGTTAAATATAGTATACCTTATCTATAAGCAGCAGCCTAGAGGCTATACTACCTAGACTACACATCTAGGAGGGCCTATTAGAGCTTATCTTTAGAATATTACTTTATAATAAGTTAAAGAAGGTATCTTAAAAAAATAGCGTTATTTAGTAATAAATAGTAATTATTATAATAGTTTAAAAAAGGTAGTAGTGTTAATGAAGGAGGGGAAATGTGGGAATTTTGGGTGGTTCGGATGCGGGGGTGGTTCGGATATAGGGTGGGGGAGTTAAGAGTTCTAAGTTCGGCAGGAGACTGGCAATCCCTCTGTGGCAACAAAATGAAGGTCGGTATGATGGCGGCTCGATCGCGCACAATGCCCTCTGGAGGATAACCGTGCCTATTCGTCTTCTGGGCTTTAACCATGCCGAATATCGTTACTGCATGCGAGACTTGTGCAATGCTGGCTCAGAGACAAAGAGCACCTGCAGCCTTGGTTAGGTAGCTGTGTTTTAGGCTGAAATAGTGCACACTGTAAGATATCATATCTGTGCATAAGCAATGCTACATCCATTGGCTCGGCCTCTATTCCTCCATGGTACTTTATATCCTTGGAGAACTCGGGATGACCAAGCGGTTTGTGCCCGTATATTTCCTTCAACGGCGGCGGTTTGATGTACGCGAGGTATCAGAAACTGTTCGAACAAAAGTACTGAATCGGTTGTGTAGCTCCAGGAGATCATACGGGGTACAGCCGTGGATATAGGATAAGGCCGTTCACCACGGCATCGCGGCGGCGAGACGGGGCATAGGATATGGGCGAGCGGGTGAAATTAGATGTTGCAGATAGCAAGTGAGACGAAGTATCCTGGTGTCTTTTAGGGATTAGGAATGACTCTTGGCAAGTTCTTGTTGGAAACGACTTACTAGTGTGATGGGCAATACGACAAGTGACAACCCACTACAAGGTGTCACAGCGGAAAGGGTGGTTCGTGCAAACACCATTTTGAATAGATACAGTGGAAGAAGAAATAGTAACAAAGTATGCCACACGGTCTTTGGATTAACAGGAGAGCCCATGCCATTAAACATGTGGTCATGAACTGGCCTCACTTCAGAAGCTCAAATTGTCTAGCCATCGCGGATGATGAAGAAGTCGTCTCAGGTTGAATGACTAACGCCAGATCCTATCGTGGACGCAAATCGGGAGTACCACGTATGAGACTGCAAGCTGCTTGCACATCGTTCTACGAAAGGGCAACGAGGGATCAAAAAACAAATTTTGCAGAGCTTATTGGTATGATGTGCGGCGAACTAGAAGATGACGGCCACGGTACTCAGGTAGCCGGCCTCTTTCCTTGGCAGAATGCATGTACCATCTCAGTCTCTGAACCATGAACATCTGCCCAGGTCTCACATTCCTCGACCTGAAAAACTCTTGAATCCTCGCGGAACTCACGACCAAGATCTACACGACTTTCGCCCACCCCTTCGGCATCATCTCCACCGCTATAGGCAACTGCAAATACCTCCTTGCCTGCATTGAAGAGGACCTACGCATGTACTCGTACTCTTCTCAACCGCACACTCGCATTGTACCCGCCGTTGGTGCAATTTTCGACGGCAAGCTTCTTACCAAAGGCACGTCCATCAGTGTCACTCATTGCGCCACGTCCAATAGCCCCGCGAACTAGACGCTCCTGGGGGAGTTTATCCCCGAGCGTGTTAAGCATGTTTCGGAGACCACTTGGAGCAGGACCAACAGCCAAGGTCTAAGAGACTGTGACAGGTTTAGGTAAAGCTTTCTGGCTTAGATTTTCTCCTTTACGCTTCTGTGTTAATATTGTTGATTATGGATAGGGCCAGGGGTGGCTTTAGGCACTGGGAGTCTAGATAGGCTGAACGTTACATCAAAGACACCTACCTCTTCTCTCTCACTGGAACATAAACTAGCCAAACTCCCTCGGTTTCGACCAAATCTGTCACAACCTTGCGCGTCTGTTTGGAAGTTTCCAATTGCCGCAGCTAGATTGTTATTAGTGTGCGCCACATCCACTCTGTCGCCCTCTTGCGTCTTGATACCAAATTCGAACACCAGCGCGGCCAGCGCCCGAGCATCTTAGTATTACAGTGCTAATACCTGTGTTCTGGAAGTCTCCAATATACGCCCTTATACGCGAATACGGACGAGCTAGTCTTGCATAGGGAGCAAGCCCCTATGAGGGCTTGACATGAGCAAAGCCGCCTGCAACTGGCAGGGGTAGCGAAGGAGGAGACCGCCTCGGTCACAGCACAAAGCATGGCGAGAAGTGCATTTTGCGGGAAAGAATAAATCCGTTGACTGATTGAAAAGACGCTGACCCTGTCATGTTGAACCTCATGTTGTTTAAGTAAGGAATTGAAGACATGACTGACACCGAGGGTGTGCCGAAGATGAAATCTTTGTAAAGGCAAGATAATCTAGAGCAGGCAACATTTTGAGGAATACTTAACTCCCCTACCCTACTTACAAGACATCCCCACATCCAAGACATTATTATTACTATCATTACCACTACTATTACTACTTATTTTACTATCTCTACTGCCTACCTATATATAACTTTTAGCCTTACTATATAATTTAGATACCCTAGATTTATTTAGACTATCTATATTACTAGTATCTAGACTTTATACCTAAATTATATTCTTTATAGTAATAAAGGTACTATGAGGTAGTAAGTAGACCTTTTTTTTCTTATATAACTATATATTATTTAACTAGGCTTATAATAAGTTAACTTACCTTTTTAGAAAGGCTACTTTAAAAGCCTACTAATTATAACTTTTTTATATCTATTTAAATAAGTAATAAATAGTATAAGTATTTAACTTATTTTTACTTAGCTAGGTTAACTAGTATAATTAGTATTATAAATTAGTAAATTAATAAAAAGTTAATTATACTATAATAAATCTAGCTTTATCTTACTATTAGTTACTAGACTATTAGTTAGCCTAGCTAGCCTAGCTAGCCTACTAGGCCTTAGTAACTAGTAAGTTAAATAAAGGGTGTCTTCTAGATACTAGCTATAACCTAATAGCCTTTAAACTACTCTTAATATTAATATTTATAATAAATACCTTATAAGCCTTAAAATAATACTTTAGAAATACTTTTTTATTAGTAATAGTTAAATTTATTACCTAGTTATTTAGATATTAAATCTTTTAGTAATAAGCCTACTTTAATAAACTAAAAATAACTATATCTACAGGCTAAAAAATAGGAAAAGTATATAGTAGTAAAAGTAATAAATAAATATAATACTATTAGTATTTTTATATAAAGTTAATAGTTATATAGCTATAATACTTATTAAGAACTAGTAGTCTAGTCTTTTTTAGCTAGATAGGCCTAGTATATAAGATAAAGACCTCTTCTAGCTATTTAAAGGTAGTATTATTAGTGATCTAGCTATTATTTATTATTATAAATTACTAAGCCTTATATTTAGATAAGTTAAATAAGTTAAATATAAGCTACTAGACCTTAAAGTAAATTACCTTTATATATAAGTAAGAGAAGTAAAGAGCTCTTAGTAGTAAATATATACTTAATAATAAATACTTATACTTAAGATCCTAGCTACTTTTTCTAAATATATTTATTAGAAGTAAGAATATCTCTAATATTCTTATACTTCTTTATCTTATATTTCCTCTATTATAGAGATTATATATATATAAGATATATATATTTTTAATCTACTAACTTAGTAGATTAATATATATATTAATTACGTAAGTATTTCTAATTACGTAATTAACAGAAGATTAAAGAAGGTACTAGAATATCTAAGATCTCTTAAGATCCTACCTTCTAACTCTATCTTACCTATAAGGTTATTACTTTAAGTTAGGGTTATTTAGTTAAGGTTATTATCTTACGCGTCTATTAGGTTGATTTATAAGCAGCTTACGTAAGTATAGAATATTCTAGTAAGCTAAGTATAACTATATAAGGGCGAGAATACTTCCTGTTTCTAGTTTCCTTTCCTTCTTTCTCTAAGCAAGCAAATAGTTAATAATCTAACTACTATACTCTCTTTTAACTATATATCCTTATATCCTCTATTTATCTACCCTAGGTATAAGCATTTATATCTCCCTTTTATCCTATATTCTTGCTTCTATAGGATATATCTTTATATAAGAGATATACTCTCTTATATTCTCCTAAGCTAGAATTCTCTATCTAAGAGACTAGCTTACCTGTTATGCTAACAATATTATAATATTATAAAGCCTAATATTAGCCTATTAACTTCTTTACTTTTTATAATACTAGTCTTATTTATATTTCATTTATTAAATAAATAAATTACTTAAATAGTAAAGATATTACCTAAGTAATAAAAGAAATCTTTAATAACCTTAAGGAAATAGGCTACTAATTACTAAGTATTAATTACTTTAGATTAAAAGGTTTTAATAAATAGATTTTACTATATAAACTAAGCTATTTATTTTCTCTTTATAAGAAGATACTTATTACTTATTATATACTTTACTAAGTCTTTTACTTATTAATAAGTAACCTACTTACTAAGAGAAGCTTAAAGAGATATATAAGTAGCTAGATTATTCTCTTAGGCTTAAGATAAGTGTTATACATAGGTAAAGGTAGTATTTTTACTTTATTACTTATAGTATTAATAATAAAGTAACTAGTATAGTATACCTTATTTAAAAGTAGTAGCCTAGATATTATACTTATTTTATATATCTAGAAAGGCCTAATAAAGCTTATCTTTAGTATATTACTTTTTAATAGGTTAAAGAAGGTATCTTAAAAAATAGCGTTATTTATTTATATATATAAAATGTTATAATAATTTAAAAAAGGTGGTAATGTTAATAAAGGAGGAGAAATGTAGGATTTTTAGATGTCTTGGAAGTGGGGGTGTCTCGGATGTGGGGTGGGGGAGTTACACCGCTAGTTCCCAGCCCTGGTATGGCCAGAACTCTCATCGACCGGACTCAAAGCCGCTTCATGTGTTGCCTGTTACCATGTTCCATGAATTCTCGGCAGGAAACAGGATGGGAGGCAATCCCTGACACGTATCATTGTGTAGTTTTGGGTGCCTGTCATTCGTCCCCTGACACTTTCCATCTTTTCACCGCACACTGTAACATCGGTTAGAATGATTCGATCACTGTGCCATGCTGAATCCCAATTGTTGCAAGGTTGCAGCCCCTCAGTATGATTCCATCCTTTTCCTCTTTGCTCCTCTTTTCTCTTCCACCTTGCTGGGCTAATCTCCAGGTTTGTGCCACCATGTTCTGCCGCCGACTTCTTTTCCCCCGCTCCAATAGCTATATTAATTATTTTGCTATTAGTAATTACTTAGCTATTAGCTATTAGATTAATTAATTTAAAACTATTTAATCTTACTTTACTATTAGATCTTATTTTACTATTAGTTCTTATTTTACTATTAGTTCTTATTTTACTACCTCTTATATTAAAATCTATAAAGGCTATAACTGTTAAATAGTAGGGATTATAATAGTTACTTAATTAATTCTTGTTATATGTTATATATCTATAGTAAATTACTATAGAAATAGGGAAAACCCCCTATTTCTTAGTTAGGAAATCCCTAGTTAATCCTAGCGATATTATTAGTAGACTTACCCTAAAAGTGAGGCTAATTTACTGCCTATTCCCTAATAATTTACTATAGGGTAACTGTACATTTACTAGTTAATTTATATATAATTCCGCCACATTTAATACACCCCCTTAGCGCTAGTAACGCAGTTAATTACTATAGAGCCTATATTAAATATCCTCTATATATAGCCTATTTATTTATTAATTATCTTTTAATATCTTATATGTTTTCCTCCTTTATCTAGTAGTAAAGCTTTACTTTATTATTAGCTAATTCTTACTATTAATTTGCTTTAAGGCGTATACGTTAGTTACTTATATTTAATTAGGCTATAAATATAGTAAATTATAGCGCGCTAAGCGCCTTTATTAATCTATTAGCTATTAATTTAGTAGACTTCTTATATTTAATAGTAATTTAATCTACTACTACTTCTTATTATAGCTAGTAGTTATAAATATCTATATACTATAACCTTATCTATAGTTAGATAAGCTTCTTAGTAATAAGCCTAATAGTCTAGGTATTATTATAGCTAACGTAAATAGTTAGTAGCTATTTAGTAGCTACCTACTTATTAAGTAATAATTTAGTTCTTATTTATATTAACAGTTAAATACCTAGTGTAGTAATTAATTTACTAGTAAAAAGCGCCTCTTTTACAGCAGATAATAAGGCTAGTAATTTAGCCTTAGTAGTTAACGTTATTACTATATCTTACTTTTTAGCTTACTAAAAGATAAGCCCTCTAAATAGCTTTAGTGCGTACGCTTATAAGCTATAATAGTGTAGTAAGTTATTAGTAAATAAGGTGTCTAAAGTAACCTCTAACGTATTATCTTTACTACCTAACGTTACTTTATATTTAAGGTAAAAGTGCTATATATAGTAAAGATATTTAAGTATATAATTTACTACCTTTTAGTAATTTAAATTTAGATTATAGTTAAAGTAAGTAAGCTAGCTAGCTATAAAAGTAACGTCTAGCTAAGTTATTACTACTATATAAAGGATTATTTCTACTTTCTTTTAATATTAGTTAACCTCTTATAATAAGGCTATATATTTACTAGGTAGTAGCTTAGCCCTTACTATAAGTAATAATTTAGTATATTTCTTATTTAGTAGTAATAGGTTTATTACTTTATTATAATATACTACTTATAAAAGCTAGAGATAATAGTTACTTTAGCTATAAATTACCTTAAGGCTAAGAAACTATTATAATAGGCCTTTAACTTTAAGGTAGTATTATTACTAAATAGCTATTATCTTATTACTTACTTATACTTTATTTATATAGTAATAGACTAATATATAGCTATTAATATAAAAGAAGAATATAATATAATCCTTTTTCTAATAGTAATTCTTACTAGGCACTTAGTAAAAGCCCTATACAGTAAGTTCTTCTTTAAGGTGCTTTTACTATAGCAGTAGTAATTACTAAAGCCTATAGAGTGCTTTTAATAACTAGAAGATCTAGCTAGTAATTTAGTAGCCTAGAGGTATCTCTATAAATACTACCTTATTAATAGTAGTATAAATAAACGTATTTATTATATTATATTAAAGTAATTCTAGATTAAAGTAAGTAGCTATTACTATAAGTATTTTAAATAATATACCTACTAATATAGCTATATAGGTATCTTATAGATCTTTTACTTATTAGTTACTATAGACTATAAGTCTTACTTTAAATTTAGTTAATTAACTATATTTATTAAGCTTATAGGTATATACTTAATAGCAGCTAAGGATTTAATACCCTTTAGCTACTACTTATAGCACTATTACCTAAGATTTTAATATTTTATACTTATATAGATACGCTTTTTTAGCGTCTTTAAATTAATTTTTATTTAGGTAGCTTTTTAACTATCTATAGATTAAGAGAGGGTGTAGTAACTTCTAGTATATACCTATTAGCCTATAAGGTCTAGTAACTCTTTTATTATACACTAGTAATTTATTAGTAACGTCTTTATAACTATAAAGCCTATTAGGTGCCCTATAGTTATTTAATTATTAGCTACTAGTATAAAATATATATACTAATATAATATTATTTTTAATATAAAATATATATATTATTTCTTAGTTAGAGGTATATATTAGCTAAAGGTAGTAATCTTTACTTATTAGTTAACTTTATAATATACTAGACTACGTTATTACCTATAAGCTGCCTTATATATAGTCTGTAAGCCTTTACTATAAGGTAAGCCTTATAAGAAAAGCCGCCTTAAATAAAGTTCTTAGTATAATATAACTACCTATATACGTAGTAAGATAATACCTTTTTATAACGTCTTTAAATAAGGTTACTACTAGCTAGATATTACCTAACAGGCCTACTATAGTTACTTAATTATATAGGGATAAGATAAGGCATAAGGGATTACTATCCTTATTATTTTAGAACTATTAGTTCCTAGTAAGTTACTAGCTTATAGGCTATTAGCTATTAATAAATTATTTAAACTATTATTAGCTTTAATTATCTTAAGTAAGTTACTAGCTTATAGGCTATAGGCTATTAATAAATTAATTAATAGGCTATTAGCTATTAATTTAGGTATTTACTTATTAACTATTTTACTATTAGTAATTAATTAGCTATTAACTATTAGATTAATTAACTTAGAGCTATTAGTTCTTATTTTACTACCTTTTATATTAATATCTATAAAGGCTATAAAAAGGCGCTTAGTAGTAATAGTAGTAAAGTAAGAAGAAGTGTAAATTTTGTCTGCTTATATAGATATTCTACTGTGTTACCTAATTATAGAGCGCCTAGTAGAGTAATATTAGTATATTTAATTACTTTATTTATTTCTTTATTAGCTTCTTTACGTATAGGGATTAATTACTAGCTGTAATTAGCTTATTAATTTATTATTAAATTACTATAAGGTTAGCTTTATAAAGCTTATTAAGTAGTCTATCTATTAACCTATTAAAGGTTTATTTTTTATTAAATATTACGTTACGCGTAGTAAAGACCTTATTTTACACTAGATACTAGACGTAATATAAGTTACTAGATATATATCTAATAAGAAATCTAATCTATACGTATATAGTTAGCTTTTACTAATAATTTTATAATAGTTATATATCTACTATTAGTATATATACTTAGTAGCTATAGGCTTATAAATATAAAAGATCTAGCTTTACTATTAGTAAAGGCTTAGCGTGCTTATTAAGTATAAAATATAAGTAAAATAATTAATATAAGGATTTTTACCCCTAAGCTACTAATAGCGTTTAATTATAAAGGTATATAGCTATAGTTATAATTTTAGGCTATAGGACTTTAGGTAATTTTATATTAATCTATATATATTACGCCTTAAGTTTAATAATTATAGTAATTTACTTAGCGCTACTGTTTTAAGCCTAGGTATTTACTACTAATAGCTTAATAGAGATTCTATAATTAAAAAGTATATCTATATATTACTTAAGGCATAGGATTTCTTAGTTAGCCTTAATAACTTTTAGTATAATTAAATATTTAGTTTTTAGTATTATAAAAAAACCCCTTATTATTAATTTAATAGTATCCTAGTAGTAGCTATATAAGTAGAAATCTTATATAAGGCCTATTACTTAATCTAAGATTATTATTACTAAGTAGTATCTTATTTAGCCTTATTTAAGATTATAAAAGTCTAGCGCTAGGTAATTACCTAGCGCTATATTTATAATTAATTTATAAGGCTAGTAGTAAATCTACTGCTTTATTTTACTAAGACTATATAAATTATAGTCTTATATTATTATAGTATTAACTTAGGTTAAATATACTTTATATATAGTGTTTATAATCTTTTATAAAGCCTTAGCACCTAGGTAGCTAAGACGCTTATACTATATTATTATATTACTATAAAGTAGTTATTACTATATTAATATTATATATTTATTTCTTACTTATAAGTTTAGTAGTAAATTATTAGTAAAGTGTATAGTAAAAGCGTCTTTACTTTCTTAGCTATAGCTATATTACTTATAATATTTAAGTACTTATTAGTTACCTTACTTTTTTATATAGCTTATAAGGCTATAGTTAGTACGTCTTAGGTAATTACTACCTAGGCTTATATCTTACTATATACTTTACTAGTATAGCCTTATAAAGAAAATAAGTAATATAGTAAATACGCTATAATATATTATGTTATATATATAAAGCTTTATTAGTAAGCTATTAGTGCCCTTTAAAGTAATCTTTATAGTACTATATCTTTTAATTATAACTTAGGTAGTGCCTACCTAGATATAGTTACTAATTAGGGCTACTACTAACGTAATAAACTATAATATATAGTTAAATATATAGTTAGTAGTACCTAAATTAAGTAAGGCTAAATTACCTAACTTATAGCCTTATAAAGTGGTATATAAGGCTATCTTTATATAGTATTTACTATATAGTTAATATAACTTAGCCTTAATCCTTTATACTTACTTAGTAAGATTAGGATTACTTATAATATACTTATTAATCTATTACTAACGTTACGTATTTACCTACTAATTATTAGGCCTTTATAATTTATTTATAAAATAATAAAGTTATAACAGATAGGTGCTAAAGTATATAAGGTACTTTACTTTTTTACTTATACTTTATTAATAGTAATACCTCTTATTAGTAACTTTATTTTCTTTTACTATAGCTTTACTATATAATAGGCTATTATTATTATTTCTAGTTAGGCTAAACACACTATAGCCTACTTAGCTATAATATAGTAAGTTATTAGTAAAGGCTTTAACCTTATCTAGCGCTATCTTATAAAGAGATTACTATTTAAGATTATTTTAATTACTTATTATTCTACTAGTTACTATATATAAATCTAGCTAGGCGCTAAGTACGCTACTTTATAGTATAGTAATAATATTATTAAACTAAATTACTAGCTGTTAATAGTTAGGTAAATTAACTTATACTAACTTACTATAGGCTATATTTTATTTATTAAGCTATATAGTAAGATCTTTTTTAGTAGTTAAGGCCTTTTACTAAGCCTTTACTAACACTTTACTATACTTATTATAAGTATACTTTATATATTCTTCCTTAGTTATTCTTACTACTACGCTTAGGTTATTAAGCAATTTAGCTAGTAATTTAGTAGACTTATAATATTCTTTTTAAAGATCTATAGATATAGTAGATTTAACTATATTAGTTATACCTTTAATATCTTTTTAATAAGTAGTATACTTATATACTTCTTTATAATAATAGCTTATCTAGCTATTTAAGTATATAAGATTATATAAGTTAAGATTATTTAGTGTTACTATATATTTAGATTTATATATAAGCCTATTAGGTATAGCTATAATAGCCCTACTGTTTACTATATATAGCTATATAGTTACTTACTAGGATACCCTAGTAATTACTATAGCTATAGTAACTTCTTAGTAAGTAGTAAGCTCCTCTTTAGATAACACGTATAGATATTATATAGTAAGTAGCTTTATTAGTTTTCTTAGATATATTTTAAGGATTAATTAGTCTGCTGCTATAACTTCTAGGTTAATATATTCCTAGAGATTATAGCGCTTTGCCTTTACTTAGATAACGTTAAGCTATATAAACTAATTACTATATAATTATAGGATAGTTACTTTATTATTATTATTCTTAGTACTTATTATAATAATACTATTTAGTAGATAGGTATATTAGTTATTATAGATATATATATTAGACTATTAATTATTAAATAGTAGGGATTATAATAGTTAATTAATTAATTATATAATATGTTATGTTAATCTAGTTAAGAACCTATAGAACTGTAGAAATTCCTTTATTTCTAGGTAAGGAAATCCTAGACTAATCCTAGTTATTTAATTAGTAGATTAACTCCTTAAAGTGGGGCTAATTTACTGCCTATTCTCTAGTAATTTGCTATAGGGCAACTGTGTATTTACTAGTTAATTTACATGTAATTCTACTATATTTAATAAGTATTATCTAATATATAGTCTATTAAGCTTAAAAAAGACTAGGTATATACCTAGTATATAATTTACTAAGGCTAAGTATATACTAAGTTTATTTTACTTATATAACTATTTTCTTCTTCTTTTTTTCTTAATTAAAATACTTAACTTATAAGCTATCTTTTAGTATCTCTAACTACCTCCTTAACTACCTCCTTAACTACCTTCTTTACTACTACCTTAACTACCTCTAATTATATATCTTTAGTATATATACCTTATATATACTAACTATATATTTCATTAATATTTTATATATAACTTATATATACTAGTATATACCCTATATATACTAAGTATATATTTAACTAATATCCTATATATAACTTATATATACTAAAAATAACTTATACCTTACTAGCTAGCTAATAACCCCCCCCTTAACTTAGGCCCCTTGTAGAGGCACTGTACTGCGTAAAGTTATGTAATAAATAGTGTATAAATAACCCTTACACCCCCCCGAAGTTTGCTCTACTTTCCGGATACCCCCTCCCCCGAAGCTGGAATACCCCCCCCCGACCTGTGCACCCTTACAGATACAAATAATCAGAACAATCAATTAACGCAAGGATTCTCGCTGCCATTTGAGGCGCTCCCCAGCGTTCGCCGGTTAATTCACGTGTAATTCCGCCACCTTTGACAGCACCCTTGCCATCAATCCCCTGTTCCCGGCGTCAATCTTGAGGGCCTGGAGATGGTTGCCCCTCTAATGTGAGACGAGCTCGAGGAAATAGTCAGACAACTACATTGATTTCAATTAGTCATACAACTGATGCAGCGCGCTGTCTTCGAGAATGAGATTCAGGGCCAGCAAAGTACTGTCGAGTATATATTCTATCTGCATGCGTGGAGTACTGGGATCATCGGCGCCGCTGCGATTGCAGCCGGAGTGTGCTTGATAGTTTCTTGTATCGTCAGTTTCGTTGTCGCGATTCATCATGCTTGAGGTGGGTTCTTAGTAATGCATTTCCCCGGCCAGGCGCGAGATTCAGTCAAGTGCGACGGCCAAGGGGCACAAACTGCCTCGGAGAGGAAATCCGCGGCTGACGACGGCACAGGCGATGCTGAAGTCCTCAAGAACTTGGTGCATCAAGGCATGCACGCAGTCTGTGGTTGGCCGGTGTATCGTTGAAGGGTCGCCAATGTAGTCGAGTGAGATCGTAAGAGGTTGCTGGGTTTTCCCTGGCCCGAGATGCCGAAACTACGTCTCTGACGATTAGCTCTACCGGCCATAACATTACGCGAGACTCAATCCAATACGTCTTGGAGAGGTTCTAGAGGTAAAGAGACATGTTTGTGACAGTCCGCTGGGATCGGTAGGTGGTTAAGAAGTGCTTACACACCTGTTGATAGACAGGATTCATTACCTGGGTCTTGGCATAGGTAGGGCTGAGATTCAGTACGGCTGACGCCCACGTGTCTGCTCTGAGGGCAAAGTAGCTCTAAAGCACTACAAATGGGGGAACTAGGGTCAGTTCCCAATACATTAGGGGAAAATGACCCATTCCACTCAACATCATTCTCTAGGCATTCCCGGCATTCCTCGTAAGCTTTCTCAATATCGGCGACAGGGATTAATTAGGTTTTTGAGAAAGACACCGCCATCACGCTTGAGGAGGTAGATGATGTCCTCCATGGATGTGTTTGCGGGAACTTTCTGGACCTCGGGCCTGTACTTGGGCGGAACATTGGGCATAACGACGAACAGCCACAGCCTGGCGCTGGCTGTAGGTTCAGTAAGGCGCAGACCACGTGGTGTTGCAAGTCGTTACGGTTGGAAAGGATGTGGTTATACCCAGTTGGTGGCAAGAGAATTCAGAAATTCCGTTGTTTGCTGGCGCATATGCTGGCTTTATATAAACAGCCATTTAGGTATCTCAAAGTCCCGACCATTCCGCACTCAAACGGGCAAGAGGCATAAGCTGTAGAATGGTAGGTGGCATCGAAGGCTCGGTCGCCACACGCAACAGGGGTCGGTGGTTGAGTCTACTATCAAAACGGCACAGTTGGGGCATGCAGCCCATCGGATATATAGCAGAAAACTTGAACTAATGCAACGAATACCTATTTTTGCCTTGGAATCGAAACCCATTCATCAAAATTGGCTTCTTCACTGCTACAAATAAGACTCAAGGACCACCCAGCGATAAGATGTTTTTATGCGAAACTACTATTCGAACTCCTAGCTGCCTCTTCTTACGATAAACGTTAAGAAACATGCCATTTCTGGGGTATTATTTACTAGAGGTGCCCGCAGGCTACCTGCATCAACTCCTTCAACCGTTGACAATCTCGTCTTCTTCGTCTTCCCATTCCCCAGTGGCTTCCATACCCTCATTGACCTTGTACTCGGCATCACCCTCAAGACCTTCGCTGTCAAACTCGTCGTCATAGTCCATCTCTACGTCACTGTCATCGTCCGCAGCCTCGCCCTTCTCGGCTTTGGCTTTCCGCTTCTTCTCAATGTTTTCCTTTTGCTGTTTCTTGCGGGCCTCCTTCTCCTGCTGCCTCTTCTCCCAGCGCTTCTCTAACTCCTTGACCTGCTCCTTGGTCTTGTGGATGTACTCGTGCCACATGATCTTGCCAGCACACAGGCCTTCTTCAACCTTGGTCAAGCGCAGGCGCATACGCGGTCCCAGTTCAACCAGCTTGATGGCGCGCTTCTCGACGGCGTCATCTTCATCCGCGGCTTCGTCGTCAACAGGAGCGGCGCTTTTCTTGATCTTTTGGGCCTTCTGCTCCTTGACCTCGACCTCGGCGTCGCTATCGATCTCGCTGCCACTCGTAGCGTCCGTGAGATATCCGTCGCCATTCTCCCCGCCTTGAAGGAAATCGGCAATATCCTCAAGCTTTCCGAGGTTCGGTATACCACCCTTTCCGTTCGTCTTTGAGGCTAATAGCTTCTCGGCCTTCTCAAGTCTGCGTAATGGTCTCGAGATGCCGGTAGAGCGTGTGGTGATGGCGTAATGCCGCAGGTTGATGATGAAAGACCCTTCATTTTCAGGGTCGTTCTCTCGATTGAGTAGTAACGTTCGCTTGATCTTGCTGAGGGGGGTCGCATTCGGATTCAAGGGTGGGAAGACGCTGGACCATACAGAGGTCACTAGAGATTCCAGGTGTTTGGGAACCTTGGAGGTTGCATCGGCATCGGGCGTGTGGAAATTGTTCATGACCAGCTACAACAAGTTAGTAAAAGCTCAACACGAAAACGCATCGAGAGACTGTACCAATGGAGGCGCAAGCTGCTCCTTTCCGCTGCCTTTCGGGCGTCTTTGGGCCTTCTGAACATCCTTGCAAAGGGAGTACTTCTCGACTCGGAAATTCAACGTCGGACCGCGAGGCGTGAGGGCAACGCGCAGGTTGGTGTTGCCGCTTTCGGAGCGGGAGAAGAGCATGAGATGAGTGACGCCGAGGGGGCCGGTCATGACGACGTAATCCTTCAATCGGTTTGCTCTGCGTTCTTTCAGGCGGGCAGCAGTTCCTGGCTCCATGACCTTTCGGAAATCGGCAGCGAGTTGACTGACGCTGGAGCCGACCTCGCCCGCGCCGATGCGGATGACCATACTCTTGGGGTCCTTGGAGCCATGATTCTCGGCAACGGTAGCGGGGTTGTTGGCACCAACGTGCGTTCTCTTCTTGACTCTTTTGCGCGCCATTTGGGCGAGTCCTGGTGTCGGTTGAGCTGGATGGAAAACCCTCCCAGAGTCCGTAAATGGGAAGATCTGGCTCAGCTTCTCCGTCTCTCTTCGCAAGAAATTTTTTGGCGGGGCGGCGGCGATAAGGCGAAAAAAGGCGATGCACGTGCTGATAAGAGCACTGCTCCACTAAAAACATTCTGCTGGGCGTGGGATGTCATCGCGCCCACCTGCTAACTTTTGCGCCGTCAAATCACAACTTCACTTCTTTGCGCCGGACCGCAACTCGCAAAATCCCTAACGAAAATGCCTCCTACAAAGCGACAAAAGATCTCGCAAAAGAGCTCCCCTGTCAAGGAGTCCCGCGTCACTGACAGAGACTCGTCTCCCGCCTCATCAGTCGCCTCTCAACCCGAAGTCGAGGGTGGTGTTACTGCCGACGCTTCAGAGGAGGTCACAAAGAGCTTCAAGGATCTCGTAGGCCTCAAGACCCTCAACTATTCACTTTGAAATACCTTGCTAACCACTTGTTAGGGAGTTGCCGACTCTCTCTGCGACGCATGCGCTAATCTCGGATACACAAAACCCACTCCCATCCAGGCACAGTCGATCCCACATGCCCTAGCCAATCGCGACATCATCGGCCTGGCCGAAACTGGTTCGGGAAAGACAGCGGCGGTTAGTACAGACCTACCTCTTTCTTTTGATTTATAAGAAACGAGAATCTGCCCAAGGGTTCACGCCTAGTCTGGGAGTCTCTCACAGGAAACCATCAATGGAACTGCGTCAATATTCACCCAACACCCCGATGCTTCCTTTGTCCCCTCATTGCCCTGATAGAGGAGTTAATTCACCTCGATTTTGGGAGACATATCCTTATATCTAACTGGCTTTTATACTGCTACAACCCCCTTGACTTTTGTCCTCTGGCTGATTTATCTACTGTCCTCACGCGGCTACAATCAGGGAGTATGAGCGTATACTAACACCGGGATGTCTAGTTCGCGCTGCCGGTAATCCAGGCTCTCCTGGAAAAGCCTCAAGCATTCTTCGGGTTGGTACTGGCACCTACAAGAGAATTGGCCGCTCAGATCGGCCAGCAGTTCGAAGCTCTTGGCAGCTTGATCTCGCTCAGAACAGCAGTGATTGTGGGTGGTCTAGATATGTAAGCCTCAACAATTCCCGTCCCCCCGCACGTACTTACTTTCCAACTCTATCTAGGGTAACTCTTCCTGTCTCCTCCCTGTTCGTGAATGATATCTCCGCTTCTCATCGCACGTCACAATCCTATTCTTCCAAGCCAACCTTACAGCGACCCTGATAGTTTTCAAACATGTTTAACTTCTGATTGACAGAACGATACGCTAAATATAACTCACAGGTTGCTCAAGCCATCGCCCTTGGCAAGAAGCCACATGTCATCGTGGCAACACCCGGAAGGCTGGTAGACCATTTGGAAAAGACAAAAGGGTTCTCCTTGCGCTCTCTCAAATACCTCGTCATGGACGAAGCCGATCGGTTGCTGGACATGGACTTCGGCCCCAGCATCGACAAGATTCTCAAGTTCATACCCCGTGAACGCCGAACGTTTCTCTTCTCCGCCACCATGAGCTCTAAGATTGAGAGTTTGCAAAGAGCCAGTCTGCGCGATCCCGTACGCGTTAGCATCAGCTCCAACAAGTACCAGACCGTCTCAACTCTCCTGCAATACTACCTCTTCATACCGCACCAGCTGAAAGACACCTACCTTGTCTACCTAGCCAACGAGTTCGCTGGCAAAAAGCTAGTCGTCTTTACGAGAACAGTTTCCGAAACGCAAAGATTAGCCATCCTGCTCCGTACGCTAGGTTTCGGCGCTATTCCCCTCCATGGCCAACTCAACCAGACAGCCCGTCTCGGAGCCCTTAATAAGTTCCGCGCAGGAGAGCGATCAATCCTAGTAGCTACTGATGTGGCTGCCCGAGGACTCGATATTCCTCTCGTAGATGTCGTCATAAACCATGATTTAGCCCAGGTACGTGCTTTCCCATTAGTTGTACGATCCACCGGATTGCTTGTTGGAGGCAGTGAACGTTTCCGTTATCCTGTCGATTGCGAGACATGTTGGTACGAAATATCTCCCGAGCCCACTTCCTCTGCATGGTCTAGGCTTTCAGGTCTTGGCGGAAAATCGCCAATAGTATTGGGATGGGCTTGTCCACTGCACCACCAGTACCTTATCTATTCGCAGTGGATGGGTTAAGCAACATGCTTCAGCGTTTCTTTTATGCCTTTCTACATGATATAGCTGCACTCCTCCCATGCTTACCTATTATCACGCATGATCAATGTCTAACGAGCACCCAGGATTCAAAAACACATGTGCATCGTATAGGCCGAACGGCGCGTGCTGGAAAGTCGGGTATTGCCCTGAGCCTTGTTACACAATACGACCTCGAAATATGGTTGCGCATTGAGGCTGCTCTTGGCAAAAAGCAGGACGAGTATCCCACGCAGAAAGAAGAGGTCATGGTGTTCCAAAGCCGTGTTGAAGAGGCACAGAGACATGCCAGAATGGAGATGAAAAACCTCATGGAGACGAAGGGCAAGAAGGGATCGACGCTGAAGGGAAAGAGAGGCGGTGCGGGTGGCGGTAGAAAGCGGCGCCACGACGACATGGATACCGAGGAGGGTTAATGAGTATCGGGAGACAATGAGGCGTGATGCCACTGTCCTGTGAATATACAAACAATGGCATCCGTGCACTGGAGTTGAGAATCAGAACGTTATCAAGACTTTGCTGCAAGCCTGCAGATGAGGTGAGATGGATTGTTAAGTAATCCAGTGATTGGAGAGACAGCATCAATGAACGGCAGGTGAAAGTAACACTTAGAATGCTGAGCCAATCAAGTCTGTTGACGGTGACGAGGAAAGAATGTGCAGAGACTGGAACAAACATGCAGTCAAGGAGAAGCGCGAGGCAAGGAGTCAAGGCGGAAGTCGCGAGGTTGACTAGACAGAAAAGAGTGTAACGCTCGAGACAAACACTACAAAGCTCGTACAGCATTAATTAATGTTATATATGGTCTGTCATCGCAGACATTGCCTGCTCAGCTCCTTGGGCCTGAACGCCTGAACCCCCTTCCACAAAAGAATGAGTGTTCGACCAAAACATGGGTATATGCTAGAAAAACAAGCCTACCCAACCGGCGCAATCATCTCCCAAGATTATTGTGTAACTCGGTCAATCAAAAGTCATGATCGTTGACCGTCTCACAGCGCTTTGTTGCGAGCTTCCGCATTTTCTTCGGGCTCCCAGAGTTACTAGTGCCAGCTGTACTCTCGTTGCTAACGCGCAGCTGCTCCATCTTTTGGCCTAGATTGCTTACACCAGTGCCTGCTTTGCGGCCGCTGAAGTCGGCTCGTTCTTGGAGCGGCTTGCGCTTAGTTGGGCTTCTCGCTGCAAGTTCGCGTTTCAGAACCTCGTTTTCACGTCGAAGTCTCTCATTCTCGTCTTCGAGGTCCTCGATCAGTAAGTTTTCCTTGTCATCGCCGGCGTTGTCGTCCTCTGCCAAGGTGACACCAAGACCCTTCTCGAAGAGCTCCATCTTCCGGTCCCAGTGCTCTTCTCCCTTCTCCTGTTCTGCTGCGAGTGTCGCCTTCCAGCGGGCCAGTTCCATTTCAAAGCGAGCGTCGAACTCGGCCATGCAGTCTTCACGCACCGTCTGCTCTACATCTAGCAGTCTGTCTTCCATGCTGAGAAGATGTGCCTCGGCAGATATTCTCGCTTCGCGCTCGTTATCAAGCTCGATATGGAGATTCGTTATCTCTTCTTGCATCCGAGCAATCTCCAGTGCAGCATGCTCCATAAGAACCCTGTCTTCGTTATCAGAGCCTGGCGAAAAGCTGCGATGTCCCGCTGATCCGTGGCCAAAGTAGCCTCGTCGATGTTGCGGCAAATCAGGAGATCTAATTCCTGCAGATGGATGCGAGGTTGTGGGAGTATCTGCAAGCAGGGTTGACGTGATGCTTGGTATACGAGGTATTGTGACTTCTCTCGCCAGAGCGCTGTATCTGAGGATTTGTGAGGTAGCATTAACGTCACCTTGTGCGTCGGCCGTCACAATCATGACGGCTCGCTGGGCATTTCGGCGAGGCACAACTCCTGCAGAGGATGTCGCAGAGAACGAGTTGGAGAACAACAGTTCAGTCATCTTGCACTGGCGGAAAGGCATGACAGTCGGCTGAAAGATGATTGTTAGACTCACAAGATTTGGTGCAGCGCTTGCAACTTGACGTACCTTGTTACTGCTGCCCATACCACTTTGCGCCTGAAGGCATTGCCCCAGATACATAAGACTTTCATTGATCTTGCCAGCCTCAGCAAGGGTCGCCCCCTGGGTCTTTGCATCTCGAGCGCGCTCGCTTCCAGCAAGATCAACCACGGTTAATGTGTTGCCAACCCAGGCGCGACCCCGTCCAACCTTGGCCCGCTTCTTTACCTCGACGCAAAAGAAACCGTGGCTACGAGAAGAGACGCTGTTGCTTCCAGTTCCAGCAACTTGGCGTTCGTGTAAACCAGCTTCAAGCACCATGATAGCTTCCCTCATGTTGGTACACACAATCTTCTTTAGGCCAGCAACGACCTTCCTGTCAGCGGAATATTCAGTCGACTTGAAGAGCAAAGGTCGTCGTCGATACTCTTTTGTAGCATTGGACTTGATAGGCGGAGTCAGAAGATCATAGATCTTGTCGTTGTATACTTCGTACATGGACAGCACGACGGCATAGTCACAATCGGGGTCAGAGGACACGTTAACGGAGCTGATATCGGGAGAGCAAGGGAGAGCTGAGGGTCGCTGAAGGTTTCGTCGAGGAGTTGGTGGAGGATAATGTTCGCCCTTTGTCGAAGTTTTAGCAACGTCTTTCGTTTTGGATGCAACAGTCATGGTCATGAATTGCCTTTGCGCATCACCTTGATGCTCAAGATGCTCTTCGAGCATTAGCGTCGAAAGAGCATCACGTTGCTTGCGCCGCGGGGAGTCTGGAGTTGGAGGCACTAGGCGCACATCCCCAAACACAGACATGGACGGGGGCAGATGTGGTTTCTCATGGCGGCCAAGACGTAGGAAAGGGGTGCGAAGAAGGGAAACAGGGTCTCCTACAAGCATGGGCGTTCCTGCTCTTGATCCTCCCCCGCGGGAGGAGCCAAAGTCCGCAAACACAGTCTCGAGGAAGTACGGTGCCGAAATGATAATGGCGTCGGAAAAATCGGAGGCTTGAAGAGAGCCCTCTAGGTCCGGGGAGTCGTACAGGTTGGTGCCAATGGATCGGAAGACGACGTCGAGGGCGAGCTGGGTCATGCCTCGTGTTGAACGCGATCCGAGAATGGTATGAGACTATGTGTAATGTCAGTCATGATGCATCCACAGATGATAGGTGACCATCACTCTGAATTACCTTCCCAGAACCAGTGACGCCTAGAGTAGCAATCAGAGCATCGGTGCCCTGACCGCCATGAGGGGCCAAGACTCCCTCGACAAGTGAGGCGACTCCTATGCAGTGAAAAACGTCGAGCTGTGTTGCATCTTCCTCAAAAACCCTAGTGAAGGCGAACTTTTCCGTTGAACGTTTCCGATCGTTTGGTGGGTTCATGGTGATGTGAGTGGGGTGGGAGTCTTCATCGCACTCTTCGACATCCAAAAATCGATCAGACTGAGCAGCGCCGGCAGGAGGCGGTCGCAACCGCAGATAGACCTGGAATAGGTTGGCGGACTTTTGCGAAGATGAGGAATCCATGATTGAAATCTGCGTTTTTATCTCGCATATGGAAGAATTCGAGTGTTCGCGACGGTTACTGTCGAGCGAGGCACGTCAATCGCGTTGATGATGCTGCCCTTGGTCGAAGTTGACAGAGCTGGGTCCGGGGCGCGAATGTTGAAATGGCCAAAGAGACTCACTCAATCCTTGTTTACTGCGATGACCAGGCAACCGACGATAAGATAAGCGATGGTTTTGCTGTCCCGATTTGATAAGTGGAAGGAAGGGGCACGTGCCTCCCTGGTACCAATCTTGACCCTGCCACGTTTTGCACGGTGCTCTCCACTGAGACACAGTCCTGAGTTGGGCTTGTTCCCGGCGGGGATCGAGTTATGGTGTGGCGCCAGCTCCGACCGAAGGGGAACAAAAACGCAGTGCATGTTGCCTACGGCCCGACTGGTCAGGCAATCCGGTACCTTTGTTCCTGAGTATGGCAGCATCATCCCTCCCATCTTGGTTTTGAGTCAGACCCCGGCGTAGAGTCACGGCAAGATGAGACCAAAGTATAGGTATTGTGGAAGGTAGGTATGGTTGGCCAAAGACCTTTCTGCCGTTTGTCTTTGAAAGAAAGAAAAAAAGGTGGGGTGGAGAGGGGAGGTTCGCCAGCTCTAGGACCCTTCCCCCTTTTTTTCCTCGAGTTCCAGTCCTGCGTCGACCAACACAGTCTACAGTGCTACAATACAGCTACCTGCCTCTTGGTCAAAGTTTTGCTGGGGCTCGAAGTCAAATGGTTGAGGTCTGGCGCAAGCATCACCCGGCTTGACAACCCCTCATATTCCGTCTGTGAGTCATGAACAGCAAGAAGCCATACAACTGGGACCACTGCCATCCGAGGCAGTGCGAGCGAGTGTGGCCCCGCTCGTCGGAGCTTGGAGAGGGAAAAAAAAAAAAAAAGACAAGGGAAAATTGACTTCCCTCTTTCCTTACGTGGCTCATAATGGGTGGCTGCATTTGAGAATGATTGGTTCTAGATTCAGTTACATGACAGATCAGTTGACATTAGGTATAGTGTACGGGGTGCCCAAGGGCCTGTCTGCTAAGAGGCGGAAGAATGATGATTTGGCCCTCGATTGCCCATCGACTCCTGGAATCCTTGCCTCTCATGAAAACGGTCGTGGAAGCCGAGGCGAATCAGCAGACCTCACCCACTAATTCTGCGTCTGCAAGGCGAACAGTGGGCCTAGTGTCTCGACACAGCCCAATGTGGGTGAGGAATGTCACTATGTAAAGAGTCAGACTGGGAAACCTCGATGCTATGGGATTCTGATCCACAATGTCTGGTGTAAGAGTAAGTTTGTGCTGGCTGGCCTCATGCTGCACCTCTTGCTCCTGCTGGTTTCTGCTGTTGACACTGTTATGGGTGAAGAGGTGTCAACAGGAGGGGACGGTGAGATGAACACCTCAGTTTCTAGCTCTGGCTAATAGTTGGTGGTTGATGATGTCCTGTCCTGGGTCGTCAAGGCTAATGCTACGGGGTCATAAGGGAAAAGCCGGGAGTTAGACTCTGCCATGATGAGAGACATAATCAGCCTATACCCATGTCGATCTGGACCAGCTTGACAGATGACGACAGGTGGAGGAGGGGCTGGTTGAAGACATTCACGGACGGGGGCAGGCAGGCACGCAGGGTGAGGTGACACAACCGGAAGGAGGGGCAGAGGTCGTTTGAGCTCGACTTGAACCTGGGAGAGAGGGGACGACGAGTTGCAGACGCCAGGCTTTTCCCCTCAGGGCCCTTTCCTCCACAGTTTAGTGATCTGATCCACTAATGACGATGCGTCTCCAGCAGAATTTCAGCATCTGCAGGGCATTAGTCGGAGGCGTCAGGGGAACAAATCGTGAAATGGCGGTGACGGCACGCTGAAAGCGGTTAGGTTGGCTCGCTCCCCACTTTAAGCGAACCAGACAATGCCAGGTTCCCACACCTGAAAACCCCACCGAACGGGGATGTCGAGAAGCAAAAAAGGGAAAAAAAAAAGGCAGGCAAGCATGAAGGGTAAAAGTGAAAGACAGAAGGAGGAGAAGAAAAAAAGAAAAGAAAAAAAAAAGTCGATTGGGTGTGGAGCACCGTACCAAGACGCAAGAACGGAGCGGCAACTGGGGTGCCATATTATTTTCGGGATCCCGGTGCCTGACCCCTTCCCTTCCTTTTTTCACTCTTTCCCATCTCAACCACCACCAGCACAAATCCAAATTCCACGAGACAACGAAGTCGCCCTACACCTTTTGAAAGGAGCACCCCTAGAACTTGATACTACACTTCGTCGAGAATCATGTCCGCCGCTTTCGCTGAGCTGTAAACGCCCACTGCGGGGGTGCCTGCGCTGGGCACCTCTGCAGTCCAGCAGCCATCGAGACATTCAATCCCTTCTCTTATTCTCGACGAAGTTCAACCCAGGCTTTCACTGTCCGGTGCCCTCCAACGGGACGGCTCTGGCCCATTCACGGAAGTCTGCATCTGATTTCACCCAAATCGACCACCAAGCCCACTATTCACCGGGCTACGAGAGGCCTATCCGCTGGAAGAAAATATCTTCACATCCACCTCTCCCGACCTCCACGACTTCCACCTCGGCTACTCCAGCCACCTCTATACCTCTTTCCGTCCTCAACACCTTAAAGACAATACAATACATATGTCGCGCATCATAGCATCGAGCACAAAGCAAAAGAATTACACCTACGCCATAGCCATAACCCATTGGGCATACATACAGTAACCGACCACGCCCTCTAAATACCACACCGTTTCCCTGCACGACTGCTACAATGTCTCGCAACATTCGCAACAAGTCCTCTGTGGCTTCCCGCAAGGCCACGAAGCGTTGCGACTCCATCACATCCTCCTCGTCCTTTGACTTGTCTGACGACGGAGGCTACTCTGCAGTCGAAGACATCAGCGATTCTTCCGACGACGATGAGGAGGATGTCGATGCGGCCGAGGAGGAGCATATTCTACACGAGGTGCTACCCCCCTCTAATATACAGAGCCCCCCTCGGCCGCCCGTTGTCCGAGATGACGACGACGATGAAGAAGAAGACGATCAGGAACAGGAAGAAGAAGATGAGGAAGACGGCGCTGCCGATGTTGAGGACAGCGCGAGTTGGGACGGCATCATGTCCGAGATTGATGAAAGTGCAGCTTCTGACCACCATCAACGGTCAGTCGAACGGCATGTTCGCTTTGATGTCCCCTCGAGTGATTCCGACTCCACCGACACCGAGGATGACCATGCCGACTTCTTCCCTGACATATTTGTTGACCAAAGCTCTCTCGACCCGGCCTTCCGCCGCGAGATCGAAAATGATGATGAAAATGACGAGTCTGAAAACTCGAACTCATTCTGGGACTACCATGGCGACTACCATGGAGCCTATGGATACGCTCCTGACGCCGAATCAGATGTTGAGGCCCTAGTTCAGGAGCTCGGCGACGATGACACACCCATCGCTACCCCTATGGCAGCCGGCGAAGTCTCCGAGATGCCCACTCCGGTCGCAGCTTTTGAGGAAACCCAAGAGCTAGACGGCTATGAGAGTGAGTTTGTGCTTTGTGACGAGGACTGGAGAACTTGTGATTGCTGACACTTCCCGATTAGCTGATGGTGATACAACTGAAGAAGATGAACCGGAACCCGTTGTCCGCCGCAAGATTAAGCGCCCTGAACCGCCCGCTAGCCAGTGGGACGATTCTGATACGGATCTCCCGGTCAAGGGCGAAAGAGGTCGGCCGCGTGTTGGCCGCTTCAACCTAGACAACTCTGAGCGAAAGCCCATTGCTGTCGTTAACCCCATATCCCGCAAGATGATGATATTCACTCCCCACCGTCGCCGCCAGCTTGATCTGTCACCTGAACAGTTCAACTTCCAGTATCTGCCTCCCATTGACGAGAACCAGAACTCTCCCATGCTCAGTAGCTCTGCCCAGATCATGATGAGCGCCATGTTCTCGTCCAACACGTTTGGTGATTACCTCAACACACAAGCCATGGGGCCTGCCGAAGCCTTTTTCCCCTTCCCTTCGGAACCCAATACTGCCGATGAGAGCTCAGACGTGGGCTTTGACGAGGAGGGGGGAGACGATGAGGTGGAGAAGAGCCTCAATATCAGCGACTTCATCGAGTTCGATGAAAATCATTCCTCTGGCGAGGAGGACGAGGAAAACCAGTGGGATGGCGACCCCCTGGGTTCTACCCCTGTTCGTCCACGTACGACATCGAGCGATGTGGACTTACATTCTCATATCAACGCCAACAACGTGGGGGCTTTCCGTCGCGACCAAATTAACCAGCGACTCATCCTCAGCGATAAAGCCACACAGGACTCTCTCGCCCTCAGCAGTCCTTACAACTACACTGCCCTGCGTGGCCTCAAGTCGGACCGCTTCAAGACGGCAGCCGTTCCCTTAACACCTCTCCGGCGGTCTAAGAAGCAGATGCGCGACCTCGCTCGCAGCCCCCTCGAGTCAATGTCGCAAAAACGCAAAGCATCCGGCGAGATACCCATTGGCCATAAGCGCCAACGTAGCATCTCGGACGTCAACTTGCTGCATCTCTAATGTGGTGGTGCAGCCTTTTGTTTATCCGAAATGTCCGACACAAAACGTTTGAGGATGGCGTGACAATGCTGCCCCCAAAGCAAAGGGCACTTGTCATCCCTGGCCTCATACCTGGCTCCGACTGACTTTTTCATTTTCTTATGTTACACGAGTTCTTACTCGGGCCCGTCAAATCGAGGGGAATGACGGTAGACAAAAGCACCAAAGCAACGGGTACTTGGCTAACGCCAGTGCCAGGAGGGTAGCCCGACGAATGGCGTCAGCCCCATGCGGCCAACTGATTTTTGCAATTGTTGGAGAAATCCCCCTCAAGCACCAAGATGACTTGAGGTAGTTGACAATCTTTGTCTCCTAGTTTCGTATCAATGAAAAGCATGAAATTTAATAATGTTTACTTGTCATTGTGACGATTATGTTGCTTGTAGTCCTTGTGCTCATGGCCGGCATCCTGGTGCAGATCAACAATTTATGGAAGCAGTTGTGTTGCAATAGCACTCCCCTTGACAGAAGGCCGAGATAGCCATGGTTTGCTGCTACATTCAGGGATCATATATACAAAGGGATGTTTATCCACTCTCAAGACTGGTGTAGTGTGCTATGGTCTCGTCATTGCCACGGCCCTGTCCGCCCTACTACCTCTTTGGCCCCTCCCTTCATCCAGTCAAAGTCTCTAGAAACAACATTCAGCTGTAAGTGGCAATAGCATCATTGAACGCTGTTCCAATCCTGCCCACCAAAGTCTCAGCAGCACCCTTTAGTGACTTGGGGACTTTCTCAACAACTGCCGCGCTGAACTTGTCAGTGGCGCTCTTCTCCTGCTTGAGATTCAGCAAGATGACGGGGCTCAGCAAGAGCTTGTCGAACTTTGGCTTCGCGTCAACGACGTTGCCGAGTGTGGTCTCGACGCCGCCAGCAAGGTTTTGTGTTGACTGAGCGATAGTGATGGCCTCGATGGCATTTAGCGGCGCCGAATCCTGGGCGATGCTAATGGCTTCATTGATCTTGATAAGAAGCTTGGCTGATTCAACGACTATGGGCAGCGTGCCAAAAAGCCCGCCATCCCAGGAGGCGACAGTTTTGCCCAACTTCGTGTTTGATGCGGCGATCTCATCCGTGGCGGACACGATGGCGGCGCCGTCGGCGAGGACGGAGCCGGCGAAGAGGCCGAGGAGGGAGAGGTTCAGGAGCATTGCAGCGAGCGTCTTTCTAGACGAAGTTGGATGTTGGTCGATTTACCGAGCTACTGATTCATGATCAGAATGTCGAAGTGCTAAGAAACACGGACTCTTCTCGTCAAAGACGGCTATTCCAATGGTCCTTTATACTGTCCTTGAACATCTCGCATGCCATCATTACATTCGGTCACATCAGCTTTCTCACTACTACAAAGCATCCGCCTATCAAAGCATCATAGTGCTTAGCAGACTTTCATCTAGTACATTCCCCCCCGCAATCCCATATTGCAGGTGACGTTCAACTACCACATGCAGGCATAGCCGACGTGTGATCGCGCCGTCGCCGTCCCAGAATTCTCAAATCATCCCTCGCCCTTGGCCGAAACTCCTACCTAATTCTCACGAAAGAAACCACGAAGCACCACAAACACATGCTCCCCAAGGGTTCCCCGACCTTTTCGAGCCGAGGAGCGCAAGGATATTTACCCCGGATTTCTAGTGTCGTCCCCCAACTTCTCCCCTGCTCGCCTCGCCGATCAGCCTTCAACCCCTCATGCAGTGAGTGTGCCTGCCAATGTGACGGCCCGACGCTATTCGAGGTGCGCGGATGGCAGCTATTGGACCGACCGTAGCAGGCCAGCGCTGGCAGTGTCACTGTTCGCCCGGGCTGCAAATATTGATGCGGGGAAGAGGTGCGGTTGGTGCACGCCGGCAGCCTTTTTTAGCCTTTTTGAGGATGGGCCAATGGTTCCTCCGAGCTTTAACCTCGTCGGGTAAGGATGGTCTTCAGCCTCGGAGGTTGCGATGGCAGTCACATCATGTCATCATGGTGAATTGCAATTGATCATCTTCACTTGTGGGAGCACAACAGCGAGAAGTGAAGCACAATAGCAATGGTATTGTGGTGATCTGGATGGTGGTGGTGATGGATGGAGGAAATCCTCCACCCAAGGCTACGGCAGAGGCTGGCGATGAAGGTGAGGGGCCCGGGAGGTCACGTGACCTCCCCAGCACACGGGCCCCCCCACAACATCACTTCTCACCTACTTACTGCCTGACAGGCTGGCTTCTAAGTCTGCTCTTGTCAGCGTCTCTTGTATCATGGCTACTTCACACCAGTGACAGAGCAGCCCACAGATAGATCGTGTGTAGTACATTTGTGCTATTTACTGAGCTGTTTTACATCATCCATTCTGTGAGATTCAGAGAGTAGCTAGACGAAGTACATTTTGATAAGTCGTAGGGAATCTTCTGTAGCCCAAACAAGCCGACCAGAAAGGAAGGGCTCGGACTGTTGTTGTTTGTTGTTCACATAAGCGCGTTGTATCTGGATCAAGTCCTATCAGGATAAAGGGGTAAATCTAGAAAACGAAGTGGTTCACTCTATATACTACCTGCCACTTGATACGTTCAGTAGACGTGACAGTTGGATTTTGCTAAGAAATAAACTGCTATTGCACATACGCGCGCGCACACGCATACACAGTAGGTAAAAGGGTCAAAACAATTAAAATGCGACCGAGCTGGGACTCGAACCCAGAACCTCCACCACCGGAAAGTGATGCGCTGCCATTGCGCCACCCGGCCATTGTTGATTGTTGAGACGTCTTATTGGAGCGAGTGTTCTAGAATGGCTTGGTGGTGCGAAAAACGCAGGCTTTTCAGAAAACAACAGGCCCGGAAGGGGACCGGCGGGTCCAGATCGCGTTAACGTAGGACCGAGTGACGCGACAAAAGGTTAGGGGACCGTAGATCAGAATAAACGTCACAATCGACCCCTAGCTCAACTCACTGTTGCCTCCTTTATTTACTCCGTACAATTGCAGCCTCTGGCACGTACCTCTATCCCTCTCTATTAAGGAAAGTTACCATGGTTTCGGCTCGCTGAAGTTGGCTTATAATCTTCATGCTTGGAGTGACTACATGCACAATTGCTTCGACAATCATTGGTCGCCGTTTGAAGTTTAGTCTAAGTGGCGTAACTGGGTGATAAGGGTCCGAGGGTAGACATGCCGGCTGTAATTAACGCAACACAACAAGAGTATATCAACCAAAGACACACAGTCAGGAGCGGCAATCGAAAATATAGTAACCAGAAGAATTACTTTTGACGAATCTGCAAATTTGCTTCGTTGGCCTACAAATGCATGACTCCTGTGACGCATGCAACTGTACTGTCACACGACCAACCGTACTAGGCACTTGGGTATATAAATATGACGACGCCGCCGTTCTCGATGTTGGCTGACCCAGAGGATGACGATGCATCCAGCAACGATCTACGATCACTCGTCATCGTCGTTCAGTCCGAAGTCATCATCGCCTTCGTCCTCTTCTCCCATCCCCTGATCATCCTCATCGTACATGTGGGACTCGTCACCCATGTCGTCGTAGTCATCTCCACCGCCAAACTCATCATCCTGATGTTCGTACTCTTGACCCTCAAGAGGTTCAATTTCCTCCTCCTCTTCCTCCTCCTCATAGATGGTCTCGTCAATCACACTGGGCGCCTTGCTGGTCGGGCGGCTGGCAGCTTCACTCTCCGGCCGGGATCCCGGGTCACCCTTGTCCGGCACGTCGAACATTTGCCTGATGGCGTCGTAGTTGATGCGTTTCGAGAAGCCTCTCTCCTTCATCACGTTGACTGCTGCCTCTCCGGGTGTGCTTGCAGGAGTCGTCTGGCCCTCACCAATGCGTGGTCGCTTCTTCCGTTTACGGTCCTTTTTGGGTTTCTTCTCTTCGAGCTTCTTTCTGAATAGGCGTTCTTGCGACTGGCGCAGCCAGTCTTTATTCTCGTTGACCCACAGCAACTCCTTGATTTTGATCTCCTCGGGTGTCAACATGCAGTTCAACACCTCGGGATCATCAGCAAACTCGTCTTCGCCGACCTCTGGTGCCATCGATACAGCCCTGTTGGGCTGCTGCTGAAGCGCCCAGATGGAATGGATGCGGGCACGCTGCTCAGCGTTGCTGAAAGCTTTGGCATGCTCGTATGTCTCCGGGTCGTTCATGATCTCCGAGATCTGCTCCTCCATTTGCGCCTCGTCCTCCTCCCACTCGTTGTCGATGGGCAAAGAAGGCTTAGGTTGACGTCCATTCTTATTGGTGGCATCCTGTCGTGACGCTTCCTCGCTCTCTTTCTCTGCATCACCAAACTCCTCTGCCAAGCCTTCGAGATGCTGGGTGCTGTTCGTGTCTCGTAGTGCCGGCTCGTCCTGAGCAATCTGGGAAGGAAGTGGGGGGATAATGAAGCCGTCCTTGTCTCGGCGGTATTCAACGGCGGGAGCTGTAGATAAGTCGGGAGGGGAAAGAGAAGGTGCCGGCGCGGTTCTGGTATTTTGGCCTTCATCCGTAACTTTACGCTTGCGCTTCTTGCCCAGCTCCTCCTGCTGCTTCTGCCAAGCCTCTGTGCCTTTGTAAAATGAAGGCGGGTCGTGCGAACTGGAACTGAAGTCCTGTGACAGAAAGTCCTCCACCGTCATCTTACTGGCCTCAGTGACGTTGAACTCCTGAAGACGTTCTTGTATAGTGTGGGTCGTGACCTTGACGACATAGACGACTTCTCTGGTCGTACGCCTAAAGTTGTGCATTCTGGCGGCTATGAGTAAACAAGCACCACAGATACCGGATGGACGACGGCCCATAACGATCCAGTCCTGCTTCATGCGATGAACGAGACGGACAGCATCTTCAGCAACCCTATTAGTCATGTGCTTAAACTCAAGCTTGGAAGCGAGCCGGAAAAGGATATCCTCGGGGAATACCGGGGCCTCTCCGTTGCCAAAGATGTACACGACCCTGTTCAGAGCCTTGAAAGCTCGGCCAAGCTTGAAGACATTGATCTGCGTGAGGTCGGCAAGATCGATAAGCATGATCTTGCAAGGTCGCTCGGTGCGGCAAGCAGTGTAAAGGCAGACGGCGGCAACCATGACGAGGGTGCGACCTTGAACAAAGTTGGCCTGAGATGCGAGCTTGAAGACCTGAACGGCGGTGTTGACAGTGTTGTCGCTCAGGTTGAGTCTCTGGGCGTACCCCTGCATCAAGGAGCGAGCCTCGCGAATGGACTTTTCTCGGTCGTCGGAGCCACCAACACGGCGGAAAGCAGGGCCCATTGTCCGCACGCCGGCCTGATCGGCGGCGACGTAGCTTCCCTGCACCATGGCGGCACCCGAAGAGGTCTCCCCGAACTGTACTTCGGCGACAATGTTGCTGTCGTCAGCGACTCGACCGCAGGTCTGGCACACGCCATCGACGACATTAGGCTTGACACAGGTTTTGTTCGGACATTGTGGGCGGTTCGAGACGGCGACGGTCGGTGCTCTGGAGCGGTTCAGCTGTGCTTGGGCGACAGCACTGGCGGCGGCGGCAGCGGCGGTTGCCTGTTGGCGTTCGGCTTGTTCACGAATGGCCCGAATACGGTTGGGGGGTTGAAACGGCTTCGATTTGCCCACCGTCGGTTTCTGGGATTTCTTCGTCGGTGTGAGAAAGGACGACATCGTGACCGTGTTATAATCCCTCGTAGGCAGGGCGGCCGAGTGTCAATGCTTTCTTTGGGGAGGGGGGGGGTGTTCTTTTTCTTTTCTATTCTGGCTTCTTCTCCAAAGAGAGCTTTTGAAGGGCAGGAAAGGTGCTGCAAGAATGAAACCAGAAAAATAGGCGGGGCTCTGATTGATGGGACATACAGAGGCGTTGATGTTCTTGAAGCCCCTCCCTTTTCTCCAGCACCAAGCAGAAAGCGCAGCCTGTCTGCTTGCTTGCACCTTGGACGACAGAGGCCAATTGTATGGGGAACGCGGCCTGTTGCGTGGGATCTTGCGCGTTGAATTACGCGGATAACGGTGAGGACGTCGACGAATGGAGTGTAAGTGAATTGAAGACGACCCTGGGCGCTGTTGGTGGGATGTCTGGAGGGATACTGGTGGTGGGCGGAATGAAGAGAGGAATGAAAAAACTAGTGGGGTCGGCGACGAGATGGTCGAGCGGGAGAAGGTGCGAGGGACCAAGAGGACCGTTATGGGTACCAGATGCTGCTGAGTCATGCCTCTGATGGCCTTGTTTCCCAAAAGGGAAATCTCCATTTCTCTCCCAGTCTGCTAGAGCCACCGGTTCGAGTCTACCTTGGTTCATGATGCGAAACTGCAAATTTCTTTCACGTCTATTTACAGTACAAATTTTGGGTTTAAAAGCAACATTTCCTTTTCTTTCCTTTTTTTTTTCTCTTCTTTGTCTTCCTTCTCCAATTGGTCACTTACCACGATGCAGTCGATGTGTCGAGAACTCCCCGCCATGCAGCTGGGGCCACTGCCATATTGGGAACTAGTCAGCGCAAGCGCATCGCTGCGCCGCTGTGGAGAGGTCACCTGCGATATCTCCCTCACGTCACTGTCGCGAGCCAGATCGTGCATATTGACATACTGCATGCTATGGTCCACCTAAAAGCGACAAACCACAATGTCTCTTAGTTTCTTTTCATTGGCGGGCTCTGGGCTCATTGAACCACCCCAGGTGCCTAGTCCAGAGGAACCCTGCATGTTTCCTTGCTCTAGCAACTAATACATCGTGGTGTTCGTCGAGTGAGGGGCAGCCCGCGTCAACTTGGCTAACACCATGCATACTACATACATGGTTGTTATAGCAAGTAAGCATGCAGTTGCTTGTGATTTAGCCTATTTAAACCTCGACATTCGCACCTTGAATTTCATGCTAGGTCACCGACTACAATTCAACCTCTCACTGGCGCTTCACTCTATCTCGTCTATCATGTCATCCGATGCCTTCACCCTTTCTGCCCCTCCCGGTACAGACGTTTGGAAGAAGCCGCCTTCTCACTATGTCTACAATGGTAACATTGACCCAGCGATAATTCCAGAATCATGTAACTGCTAACGATCCCAGCCCCGACCAAGGCCGTTCCAACCAAGTCACTCAGTCAATTCAAATCCGCTCAGATCACCTTCTCCGCTGACTGGTCGGAGCAATACGACCAAGCGGGCCTGATCCTTACATTTGACTCTCTCTCCGATCGTGAGCAAAGGTGGATCAAGACTGGTCTGGAGTACTACAACGGCACCCCGCAGATCAGCACCGTAACCTGCCATACCTGGGCCGACTGGAGTATTGTCCCTCTCGCCGCTTTCGGTGATACCAATTCCGTCACCGTCCTTGTCGAGAAGGCTCAGGACAACCTCGGCTTAAGTCTCTGGATATACTATGTGAACCAAAATGGCACCAAGGCGCCGCTGCGTGAGGTTTGCTGGGTGTATGGAGACGACGACGCGTCAGGCAAGGACTGGAACTTGACGGTTGGTGCTCTGGTGGCCCGGCCAGAGAAGGATGCAAAGAGTGATCTTGACGTCCATTTCAAGGACTTCGATGTGCAGTGGCAGTGATATACTTTATTGATGTTGTGGTGCTGTATTCATGTTGCGGTAGCAGTTCCTCGAACCTGTCTTAGTCTCAACCGCTGTCTCAATCAACCCAGAGACCACTCTCTCGCCGCCCACTGCCTTCACCATCGTCAGATTTAGTGGTCTGTAAACAGTTCCAAGGCTTTTCTGCTCATTTAACAATCGTCTTGGAATCAAGCGTTGCCTGAAGGATCAGCTTTTGGTTGTCTTCTGGTTCCCTGCCTCCTACGAGGCAGAATATAAGGTCTTATATGTTGCGCGCCATGGCCATCTTCGGCTTATGATTCCACAATTGTGATTCCAGCTCTCCTTGGTTCGAAAGAATCCGAATTAAAAGACCAACTTCACTAGCACTCGTTGCACGACACCTCGGCTAGAGTTGCGATGCCTGTAAAGCCAAGTATCATGCTCCGCTGGTTGAGGAAATCCTCAATGTAGTCCGCCACGTTGCCATTCTTGATAATACTCTTTGACGTGGCAAATTACTTCCAAGCAGCAAAAGTGACGAAGTGAGGCACACATGGATTTCCTCATCCCCTTGTGTCAGTATTGCCAAACGGCGACTTCGATGGAGTTATGGCGGAAGTCGGCGGGGCTAGCGTAGGTCCTCGCATAGCTTTGTGTTGTTGCACCAGTTCCCGTAGCTTTTAAGCCCGTTCCACTGGCGATTTCTCTCAACTCTGCTGCAGTGGTCCGCGGCTAGGGTGGTGTGCGTTGGCGAGTTCCCCGGTTCGCTAGAATGGAAGCTTTTTCTATCATTATGTTGCAGTATGAGGTAAAGTCTTCCCTCCTGAGTCTCTGGGGCCGTATGAAGGACCGTCTTGATGCCAGCCTCCTTCTAAGTTGCTCAAAGGGGCCACATTCACCCAGTCCTTAGCATGAGCATGTCACTTAATTCTCGTCATGAGCCTTTTGAACTAAGTGTGTGATTGAGGAACTTGACTAGAGTACATGGTCCACAATCAAAGCCCGGCATTTGGAGGCCGTGCGTCTTCATAATAATATAGCAAGGCATGTGTAACAAGACAGTCGATGCTGAAGAGGAAAGTCCCCATCAAGCTATAATTATTACTTTGGATATTCCGTTACGGTAAGTTACACCCTCGTCTGGCGTCTTTAGGAAAGCCTGTCAGTTCCGCATGCCGACGCGTTATTATTCGTCTTAACCGAAACATCCGCCTCAGTAGTCAGAGAGTTAAAAAAATACAATACAAATACAATACAATACAAATACATGTATTTGCATTTTTTCTTCTATACAATACAGTACATGTATTTATATTTGTATTTTTTACTCTATATAATATAATAGAAATACAAATACATATATTGTATTTTGTATTTAATATAAAAATATAATAATAAAATATAAAATATTTATCTTCTTTATATATAATTGGTATGGGTTTGGTCAGGGTCTGTCTCACCACGAGAGGTAATACAGGGAGAGCGCCCTTAGTGCGTCCCTTTGCGGCTCGACATGTATTTATATTTGTATTTTTTACTCTATATAATATAATAGAAATACAAATACATATATTGTATTTTGTATTTAATATAAAAATATAATAATAAAATATAAAATATTTATCTTCTTTATATATAATTAGATATAATAGTTAAGTAATATAGAAATATATAGTAGTGTAGTTATACTAAAGTAGTTTTAAAAACTAGTTAGTAATACTAAGACTTTTAATTCTACTACTATAAAAAGTATTTGAAAAATAATTATTAATATAATATTCTTTTACTTCTTTAATATTATAATCTAAAATAATATTTATACTATTCTCTTCCTACTTATAATAGTTATAACTAATGCTATACTCTATAGTATTACTAATAGTAGTCTAAAGTACTATATATTAGTAATATTTTAATACTATATATAAATAAATAATAGAATATAAATAAATTACTTTGAAGTCCTTAAAACTTTTCCTATTACTATAAATAATTTTGTTATTATAAATCTTAAATAGTATTAGCTTTAAAGTATTACTAATTATAGTCTTTTTATTATTTATAGTAATATTATATAATATAGTATAAGGGTTAAATATTTCTAAAGTATTAATATGTTATCTTTCTTGTAATTCTTGTTATTTACTTTCTTCTTCTTCTAGATTATCTAGTAAAATAGAATATATAGAAGAAATATAATTATTAGATTCTTTTATTAAGTTAACTAGATATATAATACTAGTAGTAGTATTATTATTAATTATAATATTTAAAGTATTATAATAATTAACTTTTTCTTTTAGGCCTAAGTACTTATTATAATAAAGAAGGCTTAGAGTTATAGGAGAATCTATCTAATAGAGTAATATTAGTTAGTAAATAATATAACCTAAGTTTAGTAAATCTTAAATAGTAAAAAGTAATACTTAAAGTAGTATTAAAATATTAATAAATATTTACTTACTTTAATTCTTATATATTCTATTATATAATGTATATAATATTAGTTTACTAGTAAAACGTATATAAGTATTATATATAATTTAAAGTAGTAAGGTAAGTTATATATAATATAATAAGAGCCTAAGTATATAATAAGAATATAACCTTAATAAAGATTAAGCTGAAAAGCGTTAAATACTTAGTAAACTAAGAAGGTTATAAGCTATATATATAGTAAGTAATTATAAGATATATAAGGTATACTTAACATTTATAAACTATAAAGTAAACTAAGCTTTTTAA
This sequence comes from Colletotrichum graminicola M1.001, assembly GCF_000149035.1. Lineage (NCBI taxonomy): Eukaryota > Fungi > Ascomycota > Sordariomycetes > Glomerellales > Glomerellaceae > Colletotrichum > Colletotrichum graminicola. The sequence continues at coordinate 44,998 of NW_007361106.1, forward strand.
TATATATAAGCTATATAGTATATAAAGAGATAAACTATACTTATACTTTTATAAAAGCTTATGTATACTATATAACTTTAAATCATAAGGTATCTAGTATATAAAGATATAAAGTATAATTTTATATTTATAAAAGTTAGTATATAGAATATAATTAAAAAGTATAATATATATAGTATATAAAGATATAAAGTATAATTATACTTTTATAAAGGCTAGTATATACTATATAATATTAAAGTATGTTGTATATAATATAATAATAAAAGTTAAATCTTTATAAGTATAAAGTATAAGTATTAATATAGTTAATAAGTAAGTAGAATAAATAAGTAAGTAAAATATATAACAGGACCTCTAATATATTATATAGTAGATATTAACAATAAAATAATTAAATTAATTATAACTACTTAAAATCCTCCTCTCTATATATTTCTTTATTAAACTAATATACTTATATATTATAACTAGTGTTCCTATAGACGCTATATTACTATTAGCCCGTCTTAGTCCTTAGTTAATAACTACTACTTTAATACGTTTTATCCTTAACCTAAGCTATAGCCTCTCTTTATAAATAAAGGTCCTCTCCTTTAGCTATAGTAAGACTTGTTTTTTATTATAAGTAGGTTTTTTTAGCTCTCTAGCGCTAGCTAAGTAGGTTACTTTCCTCTTAAAGGATCTAAACCTTAGACTTTAATAAAGTAATGTTATATATAAATATATATACTTTTTTTAAAAAATACTTTACTACTTTAATAATTAAGATTAGTAAGCTATTATTAAGGGATTCTCTTTTTAATAAGTTTAGACTAAAAGGTACTTTTATTAGGTTATTTAGTGTTTAAGAAGTCTTTAGAGGAGGCGTTATTAGGAGAGATCCTAGAGGTATTAAAATATATAGCTTAATATTAAGCTTAGAAAGTATACCTTTTAAACTTAAAAAGATAAGGCTAGTCTTTTTAGAACCTCTTTTAATGTTTCTTTTATAATTACTTATATAAAAGCCTTATAGAATATAAAAAAGAAGTCTTTTTTAGTAATATAGGTATTACCTTTATATATATTTTTCTTAATTTCTTAACTATATATTATCTTTAAGAGCCTAAAATATCTAATATTTAAGAGCTAAAGTAAATAAGATAAATAAGGTCTTATATAAAAAGTAATAACATTATTCTTTTATAAAGTAATTTAAAATTTATAAAGTAATAACTTTTATACTTATTAATAATAAAAAAGTAATATTAACTTTTTATATATAGTTTTATATACTATTTAAAGTGTTATAGTTAATTTAGATCTTTTTTATTTATTATCTATTTATTATTAAATATTATAATAATCTAATTATATAAAAGACTAGATTTTATATACTAAGTAAAAAAGTAATATTAGCCTATAATAATAATATATAATAAAACGCTATAGCCTAATAAACTAATAGCCTAAATAACTATAACTTATTTATAATTACTAGGCTATATTATTTTTATATTTAAACGCCTCTTATTACTTATAATAACTATTTTAGCTATAATCTAGCCTATTATAAACTTAGTCTTATTAAAGTTATAAATATCTAGCTTTATAATACTATATTTTATAATTAAATTTACTATAAGGGAGAACTATATATTTATTATATTAAGATCTTTATATTAGGCTCTCTTATAGTTATACTTTTAAAAAAATATATCTAAAGCTATAGTTATTACTTTATAAAGTTTAAGGCCTAGTGCTTCCTAATAAGAGGTATATTATAGTTAGTAAGTAGTTAATTAGCTATATCTTTTCACTACTAATCTAAAGAGAAAATAATAAAAAGTCTAGGTTAAAAATATACTTAACTAGCTTCTCCTCCTTAAGTATAGATAATTTCTTTAAGTTAGGTATACTATTATATTATAATAGTGTACTCTTTAATTATTAGTAAAGTGTAGTTAAGAGGACTAAGTAGATATTTACTATAGCCTAAGCACTAAGTTTTAGGGCTTGTCTTATAGCTTAGAGAGCTAGGTTTAATTAGGCTTCTATGTTTTATATAGATATTACTATAGTAGAAAGAGAATACTTTATAATAATATAAGTAGTAGGTTTATAGTTATATATTCTACTTACTTATCTGTTTTACTTACTTATTAACTACGTTAAGTATAATATTAATAGTAAAAACTTAATAAATAGGTAGAAAATATAAGATATATAATAATAAATTAAATTTAGATTAAGTACTTTAAAAGGTTTATATCTTGAAATATGTAAAGTATAAAAGTTAAAATTATTAAGTAAGTACTTATAATACTAATATATTATATAATATAAGTTATTATATAAAAGAAAAGTTCAAACTTTATAAATACTATAAATCTAATAAATTACTTAAATAGGTAATTAGTAGGGCTACTTACTTAAATAGGAAGGTAGTATAATCCTAGATAACACTTATATAACGCTTAATCTTTTATATTTACCGCTCTCTTATTACCCCTTATAAGGTCTAGATAAGAGGTAATATTATATTAATATCTATATTAAATCTATAGAAAAACCGGTTTTCTTATCTACCTAAATCTAAATACGTATCTCTTATCTATTATATTTCTATTAGCTAAGAGATATTAAAGATAAAGAAATATTTAGAAATATCTATATATACTACCTAAATATCTTAAGATTATGTTAGTTTCTGGATAAAAAAGTATACCTTTTCCTTAAAGTAAAATAGACTTTTTTACTCCTTTGTCTGCCTTACTAGTAACAGAACTTACTGCTTAATAAGTAATTATTTAAATTATTACTTAACACTTTCCCTAAGGCCTTTCTTAGTTACCACTAGTCTCTATCTTACTACAAGAGGTCTTATTAAATTCTACTTTTTAAAAGCTTTTAAATAATACTACTTTTACTAAGATTGATCCTTTTTTTAAATCTATAGAATAGCTAGAAGATATTCTATCTTCTTCTATACTTTAGTAAATATTCTAATCTTTTCTACCTAGTTTCTAACCTTAGAGGAAAGCTTTTAGCCTTCTTTTATACCTTAGTAAGTAAGTAGTATATATATTATATTTATTTACTTACTTACTAACTTATATTTACTAGAGATCCTAGAGAGGTTTACTTATTCTTACTATAATATAATAGGACTTATAGTAGCAGCTATAGCTCTTAGTAATTAGTTACTAAACGCCTAGCGACCTACTCCTACTATAGATTCTATCTGCGTGTCCTATATATATAAATAGAATCTATAAGCTTAAGTCTTATAATACACTAATACCTACTATTAAGCCCTACCTAGTTAAGTGCCTATAGCTAATTATCTTATAATTCTTAAGCTTTTATCTCTCTTAAGTAACTAGTATAGGTAAGATAAATTAGAATAATACTAGACGTACTAATTAATTACTAATATAATACTAACGTGTAGCTAGTATAGATAAACTATAGCTATTTAGAATTAAATACCTAATAGGCCTAAATATAGGTAACATTTAAGGTATACTACTAAAAAGGTTTATATAATAACCTAATAAGGAAGAAACATAAGGAAGAACGCTATTAAGAGGGTTTAATACACTAAACTTCTATATAGCTACTAATAAGGCTAATAAGGCTTTTATTACTAAATAGTTATATAGTAAGTAAAGTATAAGTATATATTAAAGCACTAGTATAGCTATACTAGGCCTAGGTATTATTAACCTTATATAGGTAATAATACTATACTTCTAAAAGACTATAAAGATAATAGTAAAAGAATATTATAAAAAATAAAAACACTATAAGCGTCTTTTATAAAAGCTTACTAATAGACTAGCGTAGTGTCCTAGTAAAAGGGAATATAAGAAACCTTTATCCTATAATTATAGGACCTTAAGAGAGAAATCTATAAGCACCTAAGTAGCTAGTTAAATTATTACTATAAAGTAGGAAATAGGCTTTACTTAAGAAGTACTATTAAGTAATATATTAAGTAGGCCTTATTAAAGGTATCTCTAACACTTTAGATATAGTAGCGTAACTATAAAAAGAGGCTATAAGAGCTTTTAACTTAAAATAACTTTTTATTATTTATTTACTAATAGTATATTAACCTAAAAGCCTAAGAGTAAGACTATTAATAAGAGCTATAAAAGATAAGAATATATAATAGCTAGAGCCTACTATAGTACCTTACTAACTAGTTAGTAATATATTATAACCTAGGTACTAAATATATAGAGGACTTAAAGACTAAGGTATACTACTACTTTTTTTACCTACTTATCTTACTATAAGATAAGATAGTATAGCAGAAGGTCTTTATCCTTTAGCCTAAAGATATTACCTATAAGGCAGGACAGCTATAGTCTATAAGAGACTAATAGGTTACTAAAGGGTTACTAAGGGATAGTAAGAAGCATCTTACACCTAAAGGTAAGTAGCTATAGAGACTAGCGCTATATAAAAGGGATCTAAATAAGAAGTTACCTAAAGGTATAAAACTAACTAACTAGACATATAAGGCGTTAGGAGGTAAATAGTATAGTAACTAATTACCTAAAGGTAGACTAAAGTTAAGCTAGTGCTTCTTTTACTATAAAATAAAGTATTCTATAAGTAAATATTATAAGAGGAAGTTTAATAGAGGTAGTAATAGTAAGCTATTTACTTACTAACTAAATAAAGAAACTACTACTATATAAAATATTATTACTAGGCCTAAATATTATAAGTAGGTTAAGGTAACTAACTTTAGTATAAAGTAAAAGCTTTAGTAATAATATACCTATATTATTATCCCTTATTCTATACTATATAGTTACGTTAGCTAGCACCTAACTAGTTAGATTATAACACTATGTCTCCTCTCTAAGAGGTATATCCTTATGCTAAGGACTAATTAGGTATATTGTAGGTATAAGTAGGGAAACTTTAGTAGGGGTATAAAGGACTAATCCTATATATACTACTTACTGTTAGAACGCTAAGGACTTTAAAAAGGATTCTATTTAGCTAGTAGCGCTAGGATTTAAACCTATACCCTATACGTAAGGTAGATATATTATTATATTAGAAGTAAGTTAAGGTAACTAACTCTAGTATAAAGCAAAAGCTTTAGTAATAATACACTTATATTAATATCCCCTATTCTACACTATATAGTTATATTAGCTAGTACCTAACTAGTTAGATTATAACACTAAAGTCTATAGGCTTAACTTATTAGAAAATAAGTAAGTATAAGTAGCTTACTTAAAACACTTACGCCTAAATTAATAAGGGTACTTATAGAAACTACTACTATAAGTATAGTAATTATCTTATAAAAAGACGCTAAGAAGATTATCTAGGTAGCTATAAACACTTACTTAGAGGTAGACCTTATTAGCTATAGGCTAGTAAGGTATTTAGGCCTTAGCCTTATAAAGGCAGAAGTCCTAACTCTTAAGTTATTTATAAGGGAAATAATAGGATAAGGGCAGGCGTACTAGCTAACCTTCTTCTTTATTAATTATTAAGACTAGCTATAGAAGCCTTACTAACTAGTTATTAAGATAGAAAAAAAAAGGCTAACTAGATATTTTAATATCTAGATAGTCTATAGGCTAGAAAGGTATCTAAATAAATATAGCTACTACTTAATAGTATTATAAGAAAATATTAATTACTAAGCCTAAGGTAATTATCTATAATATAGTTAAGAATAAAGAGTATATATATATATTATATATATTATAAAAAGTAGGTAGGCTAGTAAAGCTAAAACTACTAGATATACTCCTAAAAAAGTTATAAAGTAAAGTAGCTACCTTTAATAAAGGCTTAGTAATAAGACTATAAATATATAGTAAGGTAAAACACTTAATTAATATTATACTAAAGATAAAGCCTCTATATAGTCTAATCTACTTATTAAATAAGAAGTAACTAAAAGAACTACGCTAATACCTTACTAAAAACTTAGTAAATAGTTATATTACTAGATTTATTAGTAAGGCTAAAGCACCTATACTATTTATACTAAAGAAGAATAGTATATTACGCCTCTATATAAATTACTATAGCCTTAATAAAGTTATAATTAAGAACTACTATTTACTACTATTAATTAGTAAGCTATTAGATAGGCTTTATAAAGTAAAATAAATCTTAAAAATAGATATTTATAATACTTACTATTATATTAATATTAAGAAAGAAGATTACTAAAAACAGCGTTTAAGACTAGATATAGTTATTTTAAGTATATAGTTATACTATTTAGGCTAACTAATATACCTATAACGTTCTAGGCGTTTATTTACTAAGCGCTTAGTAAGCTACTTAACACCTATTATATTATATATATAGATAACTGAATAATTTACTTTATTAGAAGAAAGTAATATATAGAAGACCTTAAAAAGGTCTTATATAGGCTATAAATATTTAGATTATTTATAAAGCTATTAAAGTGCTTCTTTTACTAGCAGAAGGTTAAGTTCCTAGGCTATATAATTATATTAAAAGGAATTAAAATAAATAAATTATATATATAAATAATTACTAACTAAAAGGCGCTAGTATTAGTAAAAGATATTTAAGTCTTTTTAGAATTCTATAATTTTTATTATAAGTTTATCTTAAGGTATTTTAGTATTACTACGCCTATAATAGCACTACTAAAAAGGTATATAAATATAGGTTATAAGTTTAAGTAGACTAAGGAGGTAGATAAAGCCTTTAATTAGCTAAAGGTTACTTTTCTATTAGTAACTATACTTATATACTAGAACCCCTAACGTGCTATATATATAAAGACAGACGTATTAGTAAAGGCTATTATAGCTATACTATTATAGTAAGTAAAGGGATAATAGTAACTGGTTACCTACTAGTTATAGAAGCTTACTAATATAAAGTAGTAATAGGCTATAGGTTAGTAGAAGCTATTTGCTATTATAAAAGGCTTAAAGTATTAGTCCTACTACCTCTAAGGGCTATTAGAAAAGTTTATTATCTTAATAAATTATTAGGCGTTAAAAGGTGTTATTAGCGCACCTATATAGGACCTTTATAAAAGGCTTACCTAGTAGGTACATAAACTATTAGTATTTAATTTTAACTTAGAATATAGGCTAGGTAAAACAAACCTAGCAAACAGACTATTTAAGAGGCTAGACTATATAAAGAGAGAAGTGCCTTATAAGGACGTTCTCCTAATATTAGTAAGAAAATTATAGCTTATTAGTAAATAACTACTTAATATATACTAAAGAATTATTAGCCTTAAAAAGAAAAGTAAGATAGTATAAGTATATATCTAAGTAGTAAAAACATTATTAAGGAACCCTAGCTATATAGTAAATAGCTCTTAAAATAAAAAATCCTCTTCTTTATACTAGTAGTAAGCTTTTAAATATACTAGTTATCTAGTAATAATTACTACTATTATAACCTAAAGCTAATAAGTAAGAGGAGTGTTAGGGAACGCTTAATAAGAAGTTACTAAGGTAATAAAGAAACCTAATAAAGCTAAGATTACTATACTAAAGTAGTATATCTTATATTATATTATAAAAGGACTTATAACTACTAAAATAGCACTAGTACTACACCTTATAACTAAGATAAAAAAGCTTATTAGAGGACTATAGGCTAAAAATAAGTTTTATTTATTATAATTAGTAAGGGCGTATAGTATAGCTAGTAAATCTAAGATATATACTATTAATAAAGAGGGCACCTTATTCTTTACAAGCAGGCTAGTAATCCTATAAATAGAATTACTAAAAATAAAAATCCTTTACTAACACTATAATAACCTTAAAGTAGGTTATATAAAGGTAATAAAGACCTTAGATCTTATTATAAGGAAATTCTATTAAGAAGAGATTTATAAACATATATAGTAGTATATTAAGAACTATAAATATTACCTTAAGGTAATAACCTCTTAGTATAAGCTATATAGAAAGCTATAATAACTACTATTACTATTATATTTATACTAGAAGATCTTAATAGACTTTATTATAAGGTTATTACTAAGTGCTTATAATAATAACGCTAAGTATAACTATATTTTAGTTATCTTATATAAGATAACTAAGTTTATAATATTTATCCTTACTTTTAAGACACTAAATATAGTATAAATAGTAAGAATCCTTTATAAAAAAGTAAAATATAAGTTTAAAACACTAAAAAGAATTATTACTAATAGGGATAAGCTATTTACTAGTTTATTTTAAAAGGAATTTATAAAACATAAGGTAATGTACTACTAACTATTTACTATATACTACCTCTAGATAAATAGTTAGATAAAGTAAACCTACTAGACACTAAAACACTACCTATAACTATATACTAATAGCTTACTAAGTAAATAGGCTATATAATTAAATAAGGCTAAGTTTATATATAATAATAGTAAACACTTTACTATTAGAGTATCTCTCTTTATAGTATTATATAAATACTACTTTAGGAGTATAAAGTATATACCTAGCTATAAGGTTATAGTATAAGAGGTAAAAAAGCAGATTAAGAAAATTACTAAAGTTAGAAGGTAGGTAGTAAAGATATAAGAAAAAGTCTAAGCAACCTAAAAAGCGGGCCCGCCACTTAGTTGTGACGGAATTGGCCTTAAGTATGAATGTTGCTGGATTGACATTCCAACAGCCCCCTTTAAGGGCATTTCCGGAATTAACCTTACCCGGCTGGTCTGTGCGCCTGCCTGTTTTGGACTCACGGTCGCACGCGCCTGCACTTTTAAGACTTACGGCGCCAAACGCGAATTGAACGCGCACCCCTTAGCTCATGTGGGGTAATGAATGTGGTGGCCTAACCACTGAGGCATCTGGGCTCATAACCTCTAAGCAACCTAAAAAGCGGGCCCGCCACTTGGTTGTGACGGAATTGGCCTTAAGTATGAATGTTGCTGGATTGACATTCCAACAAAAAGCCACTAAGTTATAAGCTACTTATTATAATTAAAGGCACTAAGAAAAGAAGTTCTATTATAAAGAGGTTATTAGGCTATTAATAAAAGATATAAGCTTTAAAAATAAAACACTAGCACTATAATATATTAAAGTAGTAGTTATAAAAAGAATGAGTAACTAGGCGTACTATATTTACCTCTCTAAATAGTATAAGTAAATATATAATATATTTTTAGTCTTACTACTTAAACTATAAGGAGATAGGTAATAGCTTACTAAGGGACTAGTAAAACTATTTAAACTAGAGTTAGAAGATAATATATAAGAAGTAGAAGAAATTATTACCTATTAAGGTATAAGGGATAATCTCTAATACCTAGTTAAATAGGCTAGATAGCTTATAAAGTATAATATATAGGAACTATTAAGCTATCTTAATAAAGTATAAGAGGTAGTTTAAAATATAAGAAATAAATAAAAAGGTTTTATAAGAAGTAAAATATATAAGGTATAGTTAGAAACTATTTACTAAATATATATTTATTATAAACTACCTAAAAAACCTTTTTTTATTTACCTTTAACGCTATAAAAAAGCTAGAAAAATAAAGTAATTATAAAAAGTAATTACTAAATAGTTAGTAAGAAGAATAAATATTTAAGCGTCTAGATTATAAAGATTAACGCTTTAAGTGCCTATAGCACTAGTAGTAGTATAAGTAACTATAAGAAGACGCTTATACTTATTATTAGTAGCTTTCTTATTATTAGTAAGCTAGTAAAAAGTAACACTTTTACCTTTAGCCTTTATAGTAGCGTAAGTTCTTTTATAAAAAGTTACTACCTACTAGGTAAGCTTAAAGTAGGTAAAGGTAATAAGGGACTACTTAGCCTCCTTAAAAGTAAAAACAGCTAGCTAGGCTTTAGATACTATAAAGAAAAATTAGGCTTAGTTTACTAAGTTATTACTAATAAAAGAAAATAGACTAATACTACTATTATTAGTATAGCTAGTGTTATTATTAAGACTAAGGATATTAAGAGAACTAAGGTTATATAAGAAGGCTTTTTTATTAAACTTCTCTCTAAAGGCTTTAGCTTCCTTAGTAGTAGCTATAATAGTATTACTAAGCACTTATAAAGTAGACACCTACTTATTAGTAAGGTTATAACTAAGTATATTAAGAGCTATAACGTTATAACTATTTACTAAGGCTAAATTACTAAGGGTAAAAAAGGCGTAAAAAGTAGGATATATTACTAAGTAGGCGCTATAATAAGGCCTAGTAACATCCTGCTTATTAAGAATTATAGTAAGGCTAAGAAGCTTTATAAAGGCTTCTATATTAAACTTCTTACTAAAGAAAGTAGCCTTTTTCTTAGTAGTAGTTAGGACTATATTAAGCTATTATAAAGCGGTTATCTAGGCTATAAAGACTAAGAGACTAAGGCCCTTAAGGGTAATATAGTTATATATAAGTATTAAGATATTACTACTAAGGTTATATAAAGTAGTATTAATAAGGCGGTTTATAAAGGCCTTACTAAGCTATTACTAACGCTTATAAGTATAAGCACTAGTAAAAAAAGACTTAGGAGTATTAGAATTAGTGTCTATATTAGACTTTAAGAGGATCTTATTCTTACTACTAGGAATATAAGTAGTCTTAAGGGCGTAGCGCTTACTAGGGGTTATAGTACTATAGCTATAGCTAATAAGGCTAGTACTATAGATAGTAATAATATATAAGGAGATATTATTTACTAAGTACTTACTAATAAGATAATAAAACTTCTTAAGCTAAGTAAAGGTATTAAGACGCTTAATTTTATTACCTTAGATAGTATAGGTATTATACTCCTTAAGGCTATCTAGAGTCCCCTTTAAGGTAAAAGCCTAGCTATTATTATATAGATATATAGGCTAAAGAGCGTGTAGATAAAAGTAAATCTTATCTTTATTTAAAGTATTAAGGAGGCTAGCCTAAATAAAAAAAGAAATAGGGGTTAGTTATAGAATAATTACTAAAGGCTTACTAAAACGTACTAAGATTTAGATTATAAGACCTATATACTTATAAGAAGAAGAAAGCTCCTAAAGGGTTACCTATTCTAGGTAGACCTTATAACTACTTACTAAGGGGTTAGTAATATAGTTACTAATACGCTTCTATATAGTAAAGTAATAAGTAAAAGTAAGAATAATATAGCTATAATTAAGAGAGCTAAGCTTACCTTTAGCCTTAAGCTTATAATAAAATATTATGATATTCTAACTATACTATATAGCACTAGAAAGCTTTTAAAGAACCTAATATAATATTAGTAAATAGTAATAATAACTTACTAATAGTAAGGTAATATACTATAAAGTATTTTTTCTTATCTACTTAGTAAAATGCTATAGGACGATTTCCCTACCTATGAGAAATGGCAAGAAGCCATATAGGTGGTGTTGACAGCAGTGCTTAGTGAGGATCACTCGAGCATTAGTGGACCTTTTGACGTTCTGGCGTATCTGGCTCAATGGGTTAGAGCCTGCTAGGCGCTGGAAGGTCTATTGGCAGGCGCGTTACTGTTCGCGCCCTGTTACAATTATGCTTGAGTTCCTACGGTCGGGGTAAACGTCGGCAGGATTAAAAAAGGGCAAGCCAAAACTTGAAGTTTAATTCCTAGCTTAGGCGCCTGGCCGTCAAGGGGAGGTTAACTAGATTAACTTTCGCTAAGTGCGGGGTCAATTAGATCAGCAGTAACCTTAAGCCTTAGGGGTTTATATTACCTTACAGATAGATACCTTAAGGTTAAGGCATAGAGAGGAGGGGTATAATTGTTATAAGGCGATTTCCCTACCTATAAGAAATAGCGAGAAGCTATATAGGTGGTGTTGACAGCAGTGCTTAGTAAGGATCACTTAAGCATTAGTGGACCTTTTGACGTTCTGGCGTATCTGGCTTAATGGGTTAGAGCCTGCTGGGCGCTAGAAGGTCTATTAGCAGGCGCGTTACTGTTAGCGCCCTGTGATATAAAAGATATACTTAGTAATATAATAGCTAGTAATATAGATAAGTCTAGTAATATTATAATATATACTAAATAGATAATAGATATAAGGAGCACCTCTCTTAAGGCTATAAAACGCCTTATAAGGATTATAGTTATAGTTAATAACTATTTAAATATAGGAAATAACAGATATTATAGTAAGGGTATAGTAAGAACTAAGTAAGTAAAATAAAGATAGAAATTAAAAAAATAAGTAGATAAAAAGCGTAAAAAGAAGATTATAAAATAAAGCTATAATAATAGAAAATTATAAAAAGGTTACTAAGTTATAAGAAAAAAAAAAAAGAAAAACAAGCAGCTAGTAGTAAGAAAAGCTTTTTACTTAGGTAACTAATAGCTAGAAGAAAATAAGCTAGGCAGCTTATTAATATATAGTTACCTTATATAAATATTTTTTATTTAATAAATTAACCTAGTAACTATTTACTAACGCGTTACTAAATAAAATTATAACGTATACCTATATTATAAATAATAATAATAAAACAACTAGATTCTAAATAATAATAGGGTCTAATATAGCTAATAAGGTAGATATAAAGCTATTTAGAGCTAAAGAAAGGGGCTTTATTTTGTTATTATTATTAGATTATTAAAGAAAGTTACGTAACGGCTTTAGGACAAAGCCTTATAGGGAGGGAAGTAATTATAATAGGATTTATAGTAGCAGCTATAGCTCTTAGCAATTAGTTACTAAACGCCTAGCGACCTACTCCTACTACAGATTTTATCTGCACGTCCTACGTATACAAATAGAATCTATAAGCTTAAGTCTTATAAGACACTACTACTTAGTATTAAGCCCTACCTAATTAAGTGCCTATAGCTAATAATCTTATATATAAGACTTCTTATAAGTTAAAGTGGTCTTTTACTTCTTATATATATTAGTTTAAAAGAAGAGGAGGAAAGTGTATTAAAAAGTAGAATCTTTAGTTAGTATATAGTAATATAGTTATATAGTTTTATACTTACTTTTTTTTTTCTTTAGATTACTTTAAAAAGTTTTAAATATGTTATTAGTTCTAGAAAAAAATAGTAAGTTTATATAAACTTATACTTTGAAGAACTTATAGAAATATATTATATTAATTAAGTAAGTATTTATATACTTATATTTTTTAAGAACTTGAAAAGATATATTATATTAGTTATAACTTATATACTAGTTAAGTTACTTTTTTGATAAAAGGTACCTTAAAGATATATTATATAACTAACCTACTATAAAGTAGTTTAAAGATATATTATATAGGCTATTTACTAGTTAAGCTACTCTTTTAATAAAAGGATACCTTAGAGATATATAATATAACTAAGTTATTAAAAGGTATTATAAAGATATATTATATAAGTTATATATAAGTATAAGTATAACTATAAGTATAAGTATAAGTATAGGTTTAAGTATAGGTTTAAGTGTAACTATAACTATAACTAAAACTAAAACTATAGCTATAACTATAACTATAACTATAACTATAACTATAGCTATAACTATAACTATAACTATAAGTATAACTATAACTATAACTTATACTTTAAATAGATTATATTATAAATATTAGTTTCTTTTGATATATTATAATAAACTATATATATTAGTTTCTTTTGATATATTATAATAAACTATATATATATAACTAGTGTAAAGTCTAACTTTCTAAAAGGTTTAAATTTATCTATATCTTATACTATCTTATACTATTTTATACTATTTTATACTATCTTATACTATCTTATACTATCTTATACTAAAGTAACTATATTATAATCTATATTTACTTATTATAGTATTAAGATACTAGTCTAAGAAATTAAGATAATTATTTTACTTAACTTTTACTTATATTTTATAAACCTTTTATTTATGTATTAAATCTTTATAAAAGTATTTAAAAAGATATTATAAATATTTAAAAAGAAATAGTAGCCTCTAATAATTTGTTTTTCTTTTACAGAAGCTCTTCTAATATAACAGATAGCAAAGCTTCTTCTTAAGTTATAACTAATTCTATAACAAATAAACTTAAAAAAACAGCATTAATATAAAGATACTTTAGAAAATAGTCCTAACTATATTATTAGGCCTACTAGTTCTTATATTATAGTAACTAAGTTATTTACTTATAATTTAAGTACTATTAATCTTAATAACCCTAGGGAAATTATATGTAATAATAATATACCTAACTATAACTTTAGCTTTAGATCTTAAGTAAAAAGATTTTAAGCTAGTGCAGGTTAAGTATATTATAAACATAAGCACCCTAGTATAATAATTAAAGAAGCAGAAGAAGAAGAAGATCCTTCTAAAATATCTAGTAAGTTATATTTATATTAAGTATTTATATATAGTTATGTCATATTAGTATAAATATAATAATAATATATATTAATTAGCTAGTTTTAATTAATATCTTTGCTAACTTTGTTATAGTAAAAGACTAGATTAATAGTAGAAATACTAGAATAAGTTAAGCTAATATTAATAGCTTTATAAGTAATAGTTCTATTGATAATAGTTTTAAAAAGCCTAGACTTTTAAATACTATTTTTAAACTAGAAACAGGAGTTAATATTTATATTAAGTTTTTAATAAATAATAACTTACCTTTCTATATTATTACTTCTAAAGACTTTAATAATCTATTAGAATACTTTAATCTATAATTAACTTGAAATTGAATAATAAAGCCCTTAGATTATATAATATTACTAACTTCTTTTAAACTACTATAGTAATAGCCCTAAGTTATATTATTATAAAGTTATTAGTAGTATTAATACTTTATTTAATACTACTAAAGAAACTATAGTATATTACTTAAGTAACTACTTTAATAACTATAGTTATATATCTTTATGACTAGACGTCTAGACTTCTATAGATTCTAAGAGCTATTTAGGTGTTATAGACACCTTTATTAATAGTATCCTTATATTAGATAATAAAGTCCTAGGTATTTAAATTTATATTATTTATATAATAATACTTTAATATATACTAATAATGATTCTAGGATTTAAAGCTTTAGATAACGTATATATAGGTTTATATCTTAGTAAAGTATTTAAGTCTGATATTATAGAAACCTATAATATTCCCTTTAATAGAGTTATAAGGTAAGTATTAAATATTGTTATATTAATATATTTAATACTCTTTAAGTTATTAATTAAGTGAAGTTAAAAATTATATACC
>NW_007361107.1:0-24605 GCF_000149035.1 Colletotrichum graminicola M1.001
CGATTTGATTTACGGAAGCCGATAAACTCGGGAGGAGAACTACAGTCGCGTAGTATTCGATATATCACCAGAAAAGTCACAACGTCCGGAGCACCTGCATGTTGTACGCCTCCAAACCGTCCCGGGCCAGAGCAAAACGCTGTAGTCAATTGAAATTCATTACAACAATTGGCCGTATTATTGTTGGGAGCTTGATAAATTGCATTATTTTGGGCGAAAAGGACAACAACTATAAGAACTAACGGGATGCTCTTGTTTAAATATAACACGTCTATCGAACCAGATATTATTATTATTCTAAGCTGCAACCCCAAAGTAAAGCTTCTCTACTATATAGAGGAGGAAAACCTAGGGAATATTAGGGGATAATTAATAAATAAATAGGCTATATATAGTAAATATTTAGCGTAGGCTCTATAGTAATTAATTATATTACTATTACTAAGAAGATATATTAAATATAGTAAAACTATATATAAATTAACTAATAAATATATAATTACCTTATAGTAAATTATAAAGAAATAGGCAGTAAAATCACCCTACTTATAGTAATTTTACTAATAATTTCACTAGGATTAGCCTAGAATTTCTTAGCTAAAGAAGAAGAGGTTTTCCCTATTTATATAGGATTTTACTATAGTTATATAACTTATAATAAAATTAATAAAATAACTATACTAAGTCTTATAATTTAAGAACTTATAACTATTAGTAGTTATTTTTAACATAAGATCTATTATCTTTTATATAAGTATAAATAAGTTTCTATTTAACTAAATTTCTTTTAGGGTTTATAATTCTCCTATCTATATTTTATATAATAGCGCCTAAATTCTTAGACTTAATCTAACCTATTTTTAAACTAATTAGTTCTTATTCCTATAATTATAAGCTAGTTTTTATTCTTACTATTTCTTTTTTAGGATATAACGTTCTCCTAGCGTTATTTTAGCCTCTAGCACCTAATTCCTTTACTAAAATCTAATCTACTATAAAGACCTAGCCTATAGTTATAACATAAACTAGTTTTAGTTTAAGCTAAGTTCTTTTTTAAGAATTTAACTTTCTCTTAACTTTATTTTATTTACTAGCGCCTAAATATTATAGTAAATCTAGTTAATTTACTATACTAAGGTTATTCTTATTCTTATAAGTAAGAACTAATTTCTTTTTAGTCTAGGTTTCTTATTAAAGGTTTCTTATTCTCCTAACCTAATTTTAACTAAGACTACTTAAAATTATTAACTAATTCTAAAATATTTTTAATACTAAGTCTTTTTTTTTTCTTATAACTAAAACTATTTTCTAATTAAATAAATTACTTTTAGAGGTTTAACTTTCTCCTAACCTTATTTTAACTAATAGCGCCTAAAATTATAAACTAGATCTAGTTAGTTACTAAAATAATATCTATTCTTGTTATTAGGGCAGAACTAATTTCTATACATACTAAATTTTTTTTAGGGATTTAACTTTCTCCTTACTAAGTTTACAGCTAATAGCACCTAAAAAATTAAACTAAATCTAGTCTAAAACTTCTAAGTCCTAGAGGTTAGTTACTATAACTATAACCCTTACTTTCCCTTTTTTTTTTTCTTACCCTAACCTTTTACTCCCTCTCTCTTACCTTAACCCTCTACTTCCTCTCTTACCCTAACCTTTTACTTCCTCTCTAACCTTAACCCTCTGCTCCCTCTCTAACCCTAACCTTTTGCTTTCTCTCTAACCTTAACCCTTACTTTCCTCCTTATCCCTAACCTTTTACTTCCCTACCCTACCTGCTACTAAACGACTAGGCCTTATTAAAAAACAGCTTACTAATCCCTTTTTCTAACTACCTTCTTGCCTACTTATTAAACGCTTTGTCTAATAGTTTACTAAACAGCTTCTTAACCTTATTATTAAATAGCTTCTTTAATAGCTTCTCTAATCCCCTTCTCTAACTGCCTCTTTATCTAACGCTTTACTAGACAGCTTCTTAAACAGATTATTAAACCTATTAGTAAACAGCTTATTAGACCTTATATTAAACTAATTAATTATTAAACCTATTATTAAATAGCTTCTTTATTATACTCTTTATTTTAGTCTTAATCTTAGTCTTTATTATGCTCCTAATTATTCTCCTTATTATAATCTTAATTATGCTCTTAAATTTCTTCTTAAATTCCTTCTTTAATTTCCTTCTAAATTTCTTTCTAAATTCCTTCTTAACTTTCTTCTTTAACGTAGTCTTTAACAGCTTCTATAGCCTTTATAGTCGTCTTAAACAGCTTTTTACGCGACTTGTTTTTCTTAATAGGTTACATGCTATACTATATAACTCTCTTTTTTCCTTCTTATATACTAACCCTTACTTAGTCTAGCTTAGTGGTTTTACGCCTTTATAAACGCCTTTATACGCTACTTATCCTGCTTGTCCTACTGCCTCTCCTGCTGCCTCTACCTATAATAGCTCCTTATTACGCTTTAATAACTAGCTGCTTTATTAGTAATAACAGTAGATTAGCACTTAGTATAAATAATAACAGTATATAGTAAGTAAAAGACAAATAGCTCTATTATTATAGTTTGTCTCTTAATAGACATATTACTCTTATATTTCCTTCTTTAGCTTATATACTATTATACCTCCTGCTTAGTCTAGCCCTTCCTATATATAGTAATTCTTTATAAAAAATATATCTCTAAACTATCTTCTGCTCTATTAATTACTACTAAAATGCCTTATATACTATAGTCTCTATACCTACTTATCTTTAATATAAATACCTCTACTTTATCTTACTACCTATAGTAGCTTCTCTTATAATCCTAAATAAAACCTTACCTTTCTTACTTATAGATAACAGTAGTCCCTATTTATACTATACTATTTATAAAGTCCTAATATTATCTTTTTTTATATATATATATAGTATAGTATAACTTATCTATAGTACTTTATATAAATTACTACCTAAATAGAAATAGTAAAAGTAAATATATATAGTTATATAAAGAGAGAGAGAGATAATTACCTTACTTACTATTATATAATAAACTACCTATACTTCCTTTTTAAAATAGTAAACTACTACTTTAATATTAATATACTACTATAGAATTTACTATAGTATTAACAAACTATTATTTATAATACTACCTAGACTACCTTTTTTTATACTAATAAGTAACCTTTTTATAAGTATAGTATCTTTAATAGACTTATATTAGACTTCTATATATAGTAGGACTTTTATAATTTATTATATAAATCTACTTAATAGAAACTATAAGCTAGGTTTTAGGTAAATCCCCTAGTGCCTTTTTCCTTATAGCTAGGCTGTCCCTACTATTACTACTACGCCTTATTTCCTTATACTACTTATAGTATCTCTACTTAGCTAGTCTTATCTACTAACACTATCCCTTTAGTATACTAAAGCTTATTAGGTGTATTTTATAGATATAGTCCTTATACTAGTCTAGCCCTTATTATTAAAGCTATTTTAGAAAGCTATACTATAACTTAGGTTTTCTAAGTAAGTAGTATATTAAACCTATACCCTAACTCTCTTACTATTTATTAAGATTACCTAGTAATTAAAGCCTTTAATATAGCTATTCTTTTATTACCTTACTATAGTTAACTAGATAGTAAGTAGTATATTCTTTTATATTAATATACTAATATAGAAAACCTAGCTATTAACTTACTATAATTTATAATACTATATATACTACCTTCTTATAGTAGTAGGCTAGGTAACTACACCCTTTTTAATAGACTAACTTACTATTATATATAATACTACTTATACTACCTTTCTATAGTAATAGACTACTACTTTTATATTAATAAACTATTATAAAGAATTAAGATATTAACTTACTGTTATTTATATAACTACCTATACTACCTTTTTATAAAGGTAGGCTAGATAACTACTCCTCTTTTAAAAGACTATCTTACTATTATTTATAATACTATATATACTTTCTTAACCTTAAATACTAACTATAGAAGATATAGTACTATAGCTAGGTAGCTAAAGTTTAAATTAAACCCTAACCCTCTTTAACCTTAACCCTACCCTTAGTATCTTATACCCTATATTAGTAATACGCTTTATAGCCTCCTCCTTAGCCTTCTCTACTTATAAAATAAACACTTTATGCTTATAGTATACTAATAGACGTTTAGTAATATAATACTACTCCCTTATTACTATTTCTAGATCTCTCCTCTTAATTTTCTTTCTTAATATAAATTATTCTTTTTTATAGTAAATATAACTTAGTTAATATAATATATTATTAGAAAATAGTCTAAGGTCTATTATCCTATTTAACCTTTATACTACTACCTCCCTCTACCCTTATACACTCTATAGCCTAGAAAGCCTATTCCTCCTCTACTATAACCTTATTCTAGATTAGTACTATTATATAGTAAAGACAGCTAGCTATAATACTAGCCTACTTAATCTTCCCTCCTAGCTAGTAGTATAGTGCCTCCTTAGCCTTTATATTATTATCCTTACGCTTAGTATCTTTACTTACTTTACCTCTTAACCTTAACCTTAAAATAGTATTACTTACTTACTTTTATATATTTTTACTTTTAACCTTATATAGTTTTACCTTATAACTTCTTATTTATCCTAATTACACCTAATTATTAATATATATAACGCTAACTATATACTACTTTTATTTTTTATATAATATATCTCTAGCTATTCCTTATTTATTATATTTTTTACTTATCTTAATTTCTTATAAAAATTAAATAACTTAAGTAAAAGCCTTATTAGCTATACCCTTTTTTATTTTTTTTTTCTTTTTTATATACTACTATCCCCCTTTACTTCTCCCCCCTAGTGCTATACAGCCTATAAAGCCTAGCCCTCTTTTACTATAACCTAGCCTACACTAGTAGGCCTATAACCTAGCTAAGACCTAGCTACTATTACCTACTTTAGCCTTTTATTCTTAGTATAAGCCCTATAGTCTAAGTAGCTTAAAGACTTTATATCTTATAGCTTTTTATTTTAGTAAATTACTTATTACTAACTATAAGGCTTATACTAACCTTAGTAGTAAGTAAGAAGCTAAAATAGCTATAGGAGCTATAGATAATAAAGCCTTTTTACTTTATCTATTTCCTTTAGCTACTTTTATATATACTTTAGTCTCTCCTCTAAAAGCCTAGCCTAGTCTAACTAGCTTATCTCCTCTAGTACTACTACCTTTAGCTAGCTTATACTAAAACTAGCTTATATACCTTTAATAACTATATATACTATAATAAAGCGCTATATAACTTTCTCTTAGTTATATTACACCTTAGCGTATTAGACGTCCTCTCTTACTAGTGCTTCTTACTTATTTTTATACCTCTTATTTATACTTTCCCTATATACTATCTACTAGTAAAGTATAAGTAAGAACTAGTATATATAGCACTATACCCCTATACTACCCCTAGAGGTATAATATAACTTAAATATAGTAAGCTAGCCTTAGGCCTTATATACCTTAGCTTAGTACTAATATTACTTAAACTTATATATCTTAGTACTAAGCCCCCCCTTATAAAAGGTATAAAGTAGGCACCTAACTATTTTACTTTAGATACGCCCCTAGAATATAATAATAAGCTTATATAAGGCTATATAGCTATAAGGCCTCCTACTAAAGGAGGTAAGAGGGGGCTAGGGATAACTAGATATAGCTACTAGGAGTATATATATTTACTTTAGCTTAAGGATATAAGGTTATCCTATTTATTATCCTTCTTAGCCTAGGCCTCTACCTAGTGTTAATAAGCCTTTCTTAGTTACTAAGAAAAGAAGTACTCTTTATATAGTGCGTTACTACTTAGTATTAAGGGTGTACTACTATAGTCTAGATAATAAGATAATAAATAGACAGCTAGGTAACTAGCTTAGGGGTAATATATCTAGCCTTTAGCTTATCTTACTATTTATTACCTTTATAGTAGTCTCTATTTAGGATAGTATTATCTTTTTTACTTTAGGTAGTATATTAGTAGCACCTTAATAAATAGAGTACTATATTAGCCCTAGTGCTATAGGTAGGTGTTATAATATTATAATAGACTTATTTACTATAGTTACTAAGGTTAGTAAGTTATAGTATATTATTTTCTTTATAGTAAGGGCTAGGGGCACTTAGCTATTAACTAAGTAATAAGCTACTAGTAGTTAGCTAGTAGCTTAGGTTCTCTAGAGGGGCTAGCGCTCCTTAGTCTTTACTATTTATACTACTATATACTATCTTATAGTTTTCTAGGCTATATAGTATATAGGTATTATATTAACTACTTCTATAAAGTAATAAGGCTAGTAGCTATAAAGCTAAGAGGTATAGCTATAGGGGGCCTATAAGAAGATAAAATAAGTTAATTTTCTCTTAATAAAGCGCCTTTACCTAAAAATAAAGGTAGTACTTTTTATATACTTTAATATAAAAAGACACTAACCTATAGATTAAATCTAGATATACTACTTTACTATAAGGCGTAGAGGGCAGTAGTAATAGTTACTAGACTAGTCTTACTTATAGAATATCCCTTCTTTACTCCTTATAGTCTTATCTTAGGCCCCCTTATTTTATCTCTACGCCTCTACGTTCTAAGGCGTCTTATCTACCTAGCCTACTTATAAGGAGGCTACTAACCTTAGTCTTAATAGGCTATAAGGTAACCTTAATTAAAAACCCCTTATCTATAGGGAGACAGCTTAGGATAAAGGGGGTATAAAAGTAAGGACTATACTCCTTACTATACCTATTACCTTAAAGGATAAGATCTTAGTTAATATCCTTTAGGTTACCTATTTTATAGTATAGCCTAGTAGTAAGGTAGGTTACTTTTACTAATAACAGGCACCTTTTTCCCTCCTTTTATACCTCTTTACTTTTATTTATCTTGCCTTTTGTCCTTAGACCCCCTTTTTATTATTATCTTAAGGCCTTACCTTATAATAGTATTATCCTAGTGTGCTACTTATATTAGTATTTCCTTTTTAGGGTTATATACTTATGCTTTATTTTTACTTTTTATATCTAACCCTTATAGACTATTAATTATAATAAACCTACCTACTAGTAGGGGAACACTATATTTAGTAAAGTAATAAGCTAATAATAAAGGGTTATTTATATAGTGTAGATCTAAGGCTTACCTCCCTTACCTAAGTATAAAAGTATAGCTTTAGTAGGTCTTATTTCTATTTTTATAAGTAAGGGCCTATTTTCTTTTTATTTTTTTTTTCCTCTTGTTATTATTAGTTACTTCCTCTCTACTTTCCCCTTATCTTATACTATCTTTTCTCCCTCTAATTATCTAAAGGCCTTATTAAGTAATAAATAGTCTATCTTATAGCTATAAAATAAGGTAATAATAAATATATAAAGAGATAAAGTAAGGCTAATTTTATTATAGTTAGCTCCTTTATATTAAAGTAATAGTAACGTTTTTTATACACTTTAGTATAAAGAAACACCTATCTATAGATTTAATTTAGATATATTACTTAATCTTATAGTAAAGACTATTAAGAGAAGGCTAGGCGCCCTTACTTATAATATAACGTCTTATTTTTTCCCCTCCTTATCTCCTTTTCTTTTTTCCCTTATATCTTTATTTATCTATAACCTAACGTA
The DNA here is from genome assembly GCF_000149035.1 of Colletotrichum graminicola M1.001. Lineage (NCBI taxonomy): Eukaryota > Fungi > Ascomycota > Sordariomycetes > Glomerellales > Glomerellaceae > Colletotrichum > Colletotrichum graminicola. The sequence goes on from NW_007361107.1 coordinate 7,678, forward strand.
GTATAGCCTTACTATTATATACTACTAGCCTATATATAAAAAAGTAAAGACTAGTAGCCTAGGATAACTACTAGGTGTCTTACTATACTTACTATAGGTATAGTAGGCGCTTAGGGTTATATAGTTATAAAGGCTAAGCTTAGTAGTTTTAAAAGAGAGGGGCTTATTACTACTAGCCTGCTTATTACTTATATATTAAGCTAAGGATATCTCTTTTTTTTTTTACTTTTTTATTTATTTTTTTACTTTTATATTAGTCCCCTCTTTATCCTCTTATCCTATCTTAACCCCTTTTATTCTATTTATACTTTTTTATATATAGAGGACTTTTATTTACCTAGCCTACTTATAAGGAGGTAGCCTTCTACTAGCTAGGCGTTATTTATATACTATTAACCTTAATTTTAATAGGCCTTAGGACGCCTTTATAATAAGGAGGGCTTAAAGGTAAGAACTATACTTCTTATTATACCTATTACCTTAAAAGAAGAGGTCTTAGTTAATAAGCTTTAGGTTACCTTTTTTATAATATAGCTTAGTAGTAATAGGTTAAGGCGCTTTTACTAACACTAGCTAACTTCTTTTTTTCTTTTATACCTCTTTACTTCTATTTATTTTATTTTTTATTTTTTAACCCCTTTTCTATTATTATCTTAAGGCTTTACTTTATAATAGTATTATCTTAGTGTACTGCCTATATTAGGGTTTCTTTTTCTAGGTTATATACTTATACTATACTATTAGTCCTTATAGCTACCCCTTATAGGCTATTAATTCTAATAAACCTACCTACTAGTAGGGGAACGCTATGTCTAGAGAAGTAATAAGCTAATAATAAAAGGTTAACTAAGTAGTATAGATCTAAGGCCTACCCTTATCCCTAAAGGCCCTTTTTATAGCGTTATAGGTTATATAAGTCTTATTAACGCTTCTTTAAGTAAGGCCTACGTTTCTTTTATCTTATTTTTCCTCTTTCTTTATTTTTATCTTACTTTTTATTACTTATACTATCTAGACTACTTTATTAAGGTAAAGGCTTTTAGTTATTTATAACACACTTAGTAATATAAGACTACCTATAGTTAGCTATAGGCTATTTATCTTAATATAGCTACTACTACTAAATATAGTAGTAAAAGCCCTAGGCTAAATACTTTTACTTACTATTAACCCTCTATAGGTATACTATAATATCCTTTAAGCACTTTAATATAAAGGAACGCTAATCTATAGGTTTAATCTAGATATATAGCTTTACCTTAAGGTATAGGGGGGCTAGTAAGGTATAATAAGGTGCTTTTACCTATAAGCTATCCTTTCTTTCCTCCCCCTATAGCTAGTTACTTTATCTAGTCTATATACCCCCTATACGCCTTTCCTCTATTTAATTATCTAAAGGCCTTATCTAGTAATAAATAGTCTTATAGCTAAGAGGTATAGTAATAAGGGATCTATAGAGATATAAAATAAAGCTAATTTTATAATAGTTAGCTTTTTTATATAAAGGGAATAGTAATATTCTTTATACACCTTAATATAAAGAAACGCTAATCTATAGGTTTAATCTAGATATATAGCTTAGCTCTAAGGTATAGAGGAGGGTAGTAGTAGTAGTAATAAGACTTTACTATTAGTTATTAAGGTTATAAGGCAGGCAGAGTAGGTTAGGCTGCCTACTTAGGCTAAGTAACCTTACTACTACTAATAACTACTATAGTGCCTCTAGATAGTAGTGTAATTATCTAGCGTTACTAGCTTAAGCTAGTAGTTAAAGGGTATATAGGCACTAGTGTTAATAAGGCGCCTATTTAGCTTATATATAGTTAGCTAATAAGAGGTAGCTATTACTAAGGCGTAAATCTAAGGCCTAGCCCCCCTACCTTAAGAACCCTTCTTATAAAGGCTTAAAGTCTATAACTCTTATTTATACTCCTTTATATAAGGCCTGCCCTTTTTTACTCCTTTTTTCTTACTTTTTATCTTATTTTTTTTCCTTAAAGCTAGATAAGTCTAGCGCCTTTATTTCTACCTAAAGGCTACTACTACTACTATTATTACTACTACTATTACCTTTTTAAGTTATAAGCACTATTATATTAAAGAGAAAGCTAGACGCCTAGGTAACTATACTTCTATTATTATAATTAGGCCTTTAGCTAGCTTAGGCGCTAAGCTTAAGATACTACTCCTCTTAAGAGACAGGTAGGCCCTAACTTAAGGTAAGATAATAATTAAAGTAAGACTTTAGACTTATTTTTACTTAAGTAAGCCCCTTAGCTCCTACTTTCCCTTTAAAGGAATAAAAAAGGGGTTAAAAAGGCCCCTCTTCTAATCTTTTACCTCTTTACTAGCTAATAGTAGTACTACCTTTAAGTGCCTTAGGCTTTTTCTTAGTTACTTATAAGCCTTTAAGAGGGAGGTTTTCCCTCCTTATGCCTTTAGGTAAAAATAAATAGCTAGTGCTTTTACCTTACTACTTACTAGGTAACTACCTTAAAGGTAAGCCTCTTACTATTCCTTTTATCCCTCTATTTATACTTTCTCTCTTTTTACCTAGCTAGTTATTTATTAATCTACTTTATTGTTTTTTTAGTATCTTTTTTCTACTTATTATCTTATTTACTTACCTTAATAGTAAACTTATATTAATAAAAAGGCTTATAACTATTTATTTACCTTATTTTTCTCTTACTTCTTTTTTTCTTACTTATTATCTTATTTATTTATCTTAATAGTAAACTTATATTAATAAAGAAGCTTAGGGTTATAGAAATATTTAAGGCTAACCCTAAGGTTAAGATTATTAAGAGTTTACTAGCCTTCCTTATTAAGGTAGAATCTATAATATTATGTCTTCTCTTTATAGCCTTAAGGTTAGGTCCCTTACTCTTTTAATCCCTTTATCTAGCTAGTTACTTATAGTATAAACTCTACTTATATACTTACTATAATAAGGACGTTATTTATTAACTTATTATAGTAACACCTTATATTAGCCTTAACGCTATATATAGAATCCTTATCTAGGTATAGGCGTTTAGAGTATAAATAGATAGCTAGTAGTAGCCTTACTTTACTACTTACTAAGTAACTACTATAAAGGTAAGCCCTTCTTACCTACTCTTTTTTTTTTTTTATTTATACTTTTTTTCCCTTTATCTAGCTTATTATTTATTAATTTACTTTATTTTTTCTTTTAGTATTTTTTCTTTACCTACTATCTTATTTACTTACCTTAAACCTAAAGGTTTTTACTTTACTTACTATCTTTTTTACCTAATAGAGAGGCTTATAGCTATTTATTTACTTTATTTTTCCCTTACTTCTTTTTTCCTTACTTATTATCCTATTTACTTACTATAATAGTAAACTAATATTAATAAAGAAGCTTAAGGCTATAGATATATTTAAGACTAACCTTAAGGTTAAGATTTTTACTAAGTAGCTACCTTCTTAATTAAGGTAGAATCTATAATATTACCTCTTGCCTTAGTAGCCTTAAGGTAAGGTGCCTAGCTCCTGCTCTCCCTCTAACTAGCTAGTTATCTATTTATTTACCTCTTTTTTTCCTTACTTCTCTCTACCTTACCTACTATCCTTATTACTTACCTTAATAATAAGCTTATATTAATAAAGGAGCTTAAGGCTATAGAAACGTTTAAGACTAACCCTAAGGTCTAGGTTCTTACTAAAAAGCCCTCCTCCCTATTACTTTTACTTTTATTTATACCTTTTCCCCCCTCTATTTAGCCTATTACTTATTAATCTACCTCCCCTTTTTTCTCTTATATCTTTTTATAGCTTATTATCTTATACACTACGTTACTAACCTTAGCTTAAATAGAGGTACTAACTTAGTAAGTAAAAAGCGCGTTATTAATATTAAATATTAAATTTATATATACTACCTTTAACCTAGAAATAGCTTACTATATACTAGTAGTAGTAGCGCTCTTTATTAGCTAGATAGACAGCCTAGAGGTAAAGCCTTTTTTTTTTTAGTACTCTTTTTATCTTTTTACCTCTATCTAATTTATTACCCCTTTTTTTACTTATTTTTTTATTCTCTCTTTACCTCTCTTTTTTTATTACTTTAACTATTCTATTAATATTAGCCTAAATAAACCTACTTACTTAGTAAGTAAAAAACATACTACTAATATTAAGTATTAAATTAATACATACTAGCCTTAGCTAAGGAATAGGCTGCTCTATACTTTACTTAAAGGACGGCTTAAAGGACGGCTTAAAGAACAGCTTAAAGGACAGCTTTAAAGTAAACCCCCCCCTAACTCCTTTATACCTAGTACCCTCTTCTTTATCTAGGCTACCTTACTAATAGTATACTACTATAGTAATAGTAGCCCTTTTATACACTAGCTTATAATATATAAAGATACCTAATCTACACTTAGTACTTAGTAACCTATACCTAACTATTATAGTTTTAAAAGTGTTATAATAGTAGTTTTAATATAATTATTATAAGGATAGCTTAGCTAGCTAGCTAGCTTTAAGGTAAGTCCTTTTCTTTTTTTATTTTACTTAGCGTCTTTTTCCCTCTTTATCTAGACCTTTTTTCTCTCTATTTAATCTATTACTTATCCCTCTACCTTACTTTTAGCTTATATACCTCTACTTAGCCTATCCTCTCTTCTTCTTATATATTATATTACTAACTTTTACTTAAATAAAGCTACCTACTTAGTAGTAAAGAGGTATATTATTAATATTACACACTAGATTTATATATACTACCCTTAGCTAAGGAATAGCCTACTTTATATAAGTAGCAGCCTTTATAATCTGCTCTTATAATAGCTTTAATAATAGCTTTAATAATAGCTTAAAGGTAAGACCTCTATACTTCTTCTATTTCTACTTTTATCCTTATAACTATCTTACTAACGTTAGCCTAAATAAAACTACTAACTTAGTAAGGGAAAAGTATATAGTTAATATTAAGCGTTAGATTTATATATACTACCTTTAGCTAAAAAACAGCTTACTTTATATAGCTATTAGTATCCTTTATTTACTTTATAGACAGCTTAAAAGTAAGGCCCCTATACTCCTTTTATCTTTTCTTTTCTCCTTTTTTTTATTTTACTTATACCCCCCTTCTTTTGTCTAAATAAATAGACCTTAGTACTAAGGTAACTAGGTAGATAGTATTAAGATATAGAATATTAGTAGATCTAGGGGGGGGTTATAGGACTAAGTATATAGCCTACCTTAAGGGTAACTTACTACTTTAGCTTAAGCTATTTAGCTATTAGGTTTTCCTCCTTACTTTAACTATATACTAGTTACTAGGCAGATAGCTTTAAGGTAAGCCTCCCCCCTCTTCTTTTACTTAGTTACTTCTACTTACTTTTTTCTTCTTACTTTCTTTTAACTACTTCCTCTTTATTTAGGCTACTTTACTAATAGTATACTACTACTATAATAATAGCCCTTTAGTATATTAGTTTATAATATATAATAATATATAATTTACACTTAGTGCCTAGCTACTTATACCTTACTTTAGCTTATACTATATAATAATATATAATTTATACTTAACGCCTAGCTACTTATACCTTACTATAGCTAATCTACACTTAGTGCCTAGTAGCCTATACCTTACTATAGCTAATCTATACTTAACGCCTAGCTACCTATACCTAACTATAGTAGTTCTAAAATAGTTATTATAAGTACGTCCTAGACAGCTAGCTAGCTTTAAGGTAAGTCCTCTTCTTTTTTTATCCTACTTAGCGTCTTATTTATTACTACTTTTACTACTTCTTCTACCCCTTATTTCCTCCTCCTACTTATAGTCTCTCTTTTTATATAGACTACTTAGCTAATATTATCTCTTTAGTATAAAAGCGCTAGTTAGGTGTTTATTATAACTACTGTTCCTTATACTACTTAAGGTCTAGTACTAGCCTCTTCTCTAACTAAGTACTATAGTATAAAGAGGGTAGTAAAGATCCTCTACTTACTATAGGGAGGTAGAAGTAGTTTAATTACTTACTATATAATCTAATAATAGAAGCGCTAGGCCTATATACTTTACTAAAGAGGTTATATTAAGACGTAACTAAGGCTTTTTAACTTAGTATTAGCACTAGATTCTTATATAAGAAAAATATTAGTTATAGGAGCACTAAGGAGGGAGGATAAGAGGGCTTATAGCTAATAGTGCGCCTAACTACTAGCTATATAGTCTAATAATAGAAGCACTAGACTTACCTACTATAATAAGAAGATTATAATAAAACGTATTAGACTTAAGGGGAGGTCTTTATAAGGTTACTATTCTAAAGATATTAATATCTACTTAAGGCTAGCTACTTATACTATTAATTACTATTATTAAGCTATAGTTATATATATATATAGTACTATTATTATTACCTAAGACTTTAATCTTAAATATAGTTATATATCTACCTTACTACCTTATACCTCTTACTTTACTTATACCTTATCCTAAAGACAGCCCTACTAGTAAGCTACTAACTTACTACTATAGTAGTATATATATATATACACTATACTTACTAGCTATTATATACTTATATTATTAGGGTTACGTCCTTTATACCCCTTATATAAGGAGGTTAGTCTAGTAGCTAACTATTTTTCCTAGTGTAGGCAGTTAGGTATATAGGCTACTTAGCCTAGAACTACTATCCTTAGCTACTAATAACTAAATAAGTAGGTAGGCATACTAGTAGGTATAAGTTAGCTTAAGGAGGTATTAGCTATATAAATAACGTTTCCCCTTAGTCTTATAATAACTGTAAAGAACCTTAGCTTAATAGTAAAACGCCTTTTTAACTAAAAACCTAAATAGTAAATAGTAAAAGTAAAGATCTAGGTTTAAATCCTAAGGCAGCCCTACTTTTTTATATATAGATCTAGGTCTTTTTTTTACCTTAGTCCTAAATATCTAATCTGTTTTACTATAGGGCGCACTATTACTAAGTTATAGGCCTCTAAAGGTTTTTTTTCCTTTATTTTTACTTTTCTCTTTAGTTATTTATTCTCTACTTAGGTTAGATTTATTAAGGTAGTTACTTTCTACTAATAATAAGTAACCTAACTAGAACACTAAGGAACCTTTAGGGATTTACTATAATATTACTATAAAAGTAGTATAAAGAATAGTGTCTTAAGTATATTTATATTACTAAAATCCTAGTTTTACTCCTATTAATATAGTATATACTTATATATAAGAAATTTGTTTTTATTATATTTTATTACTATAATATTATAGTAAAAAGAGTATATATACCTATATATATATTTATAAAAGCCCTATACTATAGTATATATATTAAGCTATAGGTTTTATAAATTTATTATTATAACTAGTACTACTTAATAATACTACTATACCTCTCTACTTATAACTTATTCTTACTTTAAAATACTATAGTAATAAACTACTTAAGCTATATTATAATAAACTAAAGATAATATAGCTTAGTTAAAAGCTCTTCCTATAGCTTTAGCTTAAGCTTTATAATATATAAGTAAGGCTAGTTATTAACTAAATTTACCTAACTTAGTATATATATTATAAAGGTATTACACCTTTTCTACTCTAGAGGACTATTAGATAAGTATCCTTAGTAGAACAAGCTATATACTAAGCTTAGTTATTATAAAGGCTACACTATACGCTGTCCTATAGTTATCCTCCTATAGAAATAACTTTAGATAAAAGAACTATATTATATATATTACTAGTATAAAAGTAAAGTGTAAATAATCTTTCTTCTTAAAGATAATACTAAATTCCTTTTTCTTAAGGTCTATATAAGGGGTTTCTAATAAAGAAGATAAAGTAAGTATAATAATTAGTATTAGTTAGTATAGTAGGTCTTTAATATTATTTAAGAGGCACTTAATACTAAGGTAATAGTAGCTAAGTACCTTTAGGTTACTACCTAAGGCTAAGAAAATACACTTAATATCCTTAAAGCCTTAGTAAATTAGGTTAGGCACCTATTAGAATAGTATCTTATAGCTAAAGTTAATTATAGCGCCTTACTTATATTATATCTACTTCTATAGTGCCTTCTTATACTTAATCTTAGCCTTATATACTACTTATTATAGTAAGCCTAGTAGCCTAAAGAGGATAGGCTTCTTACTAATATAACTATAAAAGTAAATAACGCTAGTAGACGTTATATACCCCCCTACTATATTAGGTGCCTACTTAATCTTAAGCTCTATTAGTAGCCTAGTTAGGACACTAGCTTACTTAGCTACCTTAATACCTTTACTATAGGTATTACGCCCTTTCTTAATAGCTAGCTATAGCTATACTAGCTATATTACGTTCTTAAATAAGAAGGCCTCCTGCCTCTTACTACTACTAGCTATAGCCTAGATAAGGCTAGTAGTAAAGTTATATTATATATACGCTTTAGATAGCTTAATAGCTATATATAGCCTACTTAGGGTAAGGCTATCCTAAAGACACTATAACGCCTTTTATATAAACACGTTATCTACCTTATTTTAGGACGCTATAGCTACCTTATAAACTATAATCTTAGCTAGTGTTATAGGCTAGTGCTACCTATTTAGTAGTCTACTTTTATATAGTTATCTATAGAGCTACTAGTAAATAAAGGACTTTATCTATAGTATTTATAACTTTAATATTATTCCTTATATAAAGCTATTTATTACTAGCTTACTAGTAAAGGCTGCCTCCTTAAGCTATATAAGCTATAGGTTAGTCTTTTATAAAGAGGTAATATACGCCTTATAGTAGTACTAAAGCTTACCTATATAAAGTAGTATAGGCTAACTAGTCTCTTAAGAGTATAGCTAGTCTATTAGGTGTATTATAGCCTTACTACTACTAGCGCCTACTACTATATTAAGTACGTTTTTATTAATATAAGGCTATACCTTTTATTAGAGGCTGTTTACTATACTAAGTAGCTAGAAGATAGTCTTAAGTAGGTACTAGTTATACCTTATAAATATATAGCTACTAAGCTTATTAAGAATAGTAATAGCCTCTAAGCTTACTAAGTTAAGGCCTATCTTACTACCTTATATATACTAGCGCTTTATCTTACTAAGCGCTAGGTTAAAGAGGTATAAGTATATATATATAATACTAAAGAATACTTTTACTAGTATTAAGTAGAAAATATATATATAGCTCTTATACTTAACTAAAAAGAAGTAAATAATTTAAAAAATAAGAGATAGTATAGCCTTAAAGGTATACTACTCCTATTATATACTATTAACTTTTAGATATATAACTTATTCTAGCTAATAAGTAACCTCTTTACTATTTATAATATATTAAAGCTAGCTAGCCTCCCTTATAAACAGTCTTAAATCCTTAAGGTTCTTAGGTGTTCTTTACTTATAGATTATTTATAGCGCCTTTTTTTATATCTACTACCTAGCTAGCGTTATAGATATATCTTTTATTAGTACTATTAGGGTAGCTATTACTTACCTCTTAGTTACTAGTAGGTTATAAGCACTATACTATACACTCCTCTTAATATTAAAGTAGCCCTAGAAGTTACTAAAGGATAACATATTAGTACTATTATTTTTATTATAAGTATTACTTTATATAGCTATATAAAGTAACTAAAGAAACACTAGTAGTTTAGCTAAGGATATATTCCTATATATAAGGTAGAAGGCCTAAAGGTAAAATATATAGTTATAGCGTCTTATAAACTTCTTAGTAATCCTATTCTTATCTACTAGTAGGTAGTACGCTTCTATCTTAAGCTCTTTATTATCCTTTATCCTTTAGATAGGTACTATACTATTAATATATATAGTAACTATATATAATAAATTAGCTATATTCTTAAGGTAGTAGTGCTTACTAAGTTCTTTTATAAGCTTCTTAAGTTTATTATCTTCTTAGACTAAGCTTATATAGTTAACCTTAAGTAAATAACCTATATTTAATATACCTACCTTCTCCTTATAAGTATTTTTATTATATAAATTACTAACTACACTAAAATAGTTATCCTTAGTTATAGGCTAGCTACTATAAGAACCTTATTTATATAGTAAAGTATAAAGCTTTAGTCTTATCTTAATCTTAATATTAGCCTTATAGTTATAAGTATAAAAAGTAAGTATATACTCTTACTAAAATAAGTCTAGCCTATAGCTAGCAGCCTATATAGGCTATCTATCTATAAAAAGGTTCTAAAAAGTAATCTAGTTAATAGTCTTAATTTACTAGCTATATATACTACTAAGGCACTAGTATAGCTTAATACTATTACTAATTAAGGCAGGCGCCTAGAACACCTTAGTAATATAAGAGCTAAGCTTATACACTAACGCCTTAGGTATTTTACTATTAGTAGTAGTAGCGTCTTTTTTTTGTTATCCCTTAGCTACTAATATAAAGAGCTTAGTAACCTCTCCCCTATTAGGGTGTATTATAATAAACTAGGCCTCTTATATTATAGCCTTAGTAATATAAAAGGTCTATTTTATAATATTAAAGGAGATACTACTAATATACTTTACTATATATAGTGCTAACTAGTATAAGAAGGATATAATAAAGTTATTTAGTATTAGCCTTTTTACTTTAGATATTAATAGCCTTAGCTTACTAATAAAGCTATAGTAATTAATAAAAAACGCTAGGTATAAGGCGTTAGTTAGCCTTACTAAGGCGCTACTAAATACACTAAACCTAAAGTTAACTATATTCTTCTCTTATAGTAGCTAGATTATATTAACTAATATAAAATTAGTTCTTTATATCTTCTTAATTAACTATCTAGCTAGAGGCTAATTAGGTTAGCTACGCTTATTAGGTATATAAGTAGGTAGCTTTACTCAAGGGGTAAGCTAGTTAATAGCTAACGCTTAGGTTATACTTTTAAACTAATAGCTACTAGTTAAGTAGTTTACTTTCTAAGTATATATATCTTCTACTTTATTAATATTATCCTCCTTACTACTATTATTAGGTGCTTATATAAATAGCTTATCTTTATTACTAGGTAGCTTAGTACTAGGCGGCCTTTTTAGGTTACTAAGGCTATTATTAAACTAGTTATCCTTAATAGTGCTCTATATAATAGCCTTTATCTTTAGATAAGAAGGGCTAAGGTTATATAATAGCCTAATAAAACTACTAAGTATTATAGTTCTTATATTATATTTAGGTTTATAATAAGTATTTAGGTCTTATATTATATTAAGCTTTTACTTATATACTATACCTTTTAATACTTTACTAATAACTAGGTAACTATTACCTCTACCTATATACTACTTACCCCTCTTTACCTCCTTACTATATAGTATTACTTAAAACCTCTTACTTTTTCTATAGCGTTACTAGGAGAGAAGGGGGAAGGCAGCTTTACTATTTTATAAAGTATAAAGTAACCTTATATAACCTTAGGCTAATAAGACTATAGTAATTTAGGCTAACTATTTAATAGCTATTAGTAATTATTTATATAGACCTATATTTAGGTTATATAAGGTTACTTTACACTTAATAAGATAAGCCTTATAGGGATTAATAAGGATTACTAATTATAGAAACCTTTATAAGATAAACCCTCTGCTTTTTCTTTTATTTTTTTATATAGTTACCTTAGCTAGTAGATACCTACTATATAAATTTTATTAGCTATATAAGTATACTAGCTAGGTAATACTATATTACTACTATAACTACTTATTTATACTAATTATTATTATTTTTTTCTTTTTATAGTAGCCTCCTTTATACCTACCTAAGGCCTATTTATCTACTTAGGCTTAACTTATACTTTAAGTAACTATACTATAACTAGGCTAGTTAGTAAGGCCCTTCTTAATCTTAAGGAGGAATAGTATACCTCTATAGTTTATAGTTAGGGTAGTAAAGGGCTATCTAATAATAATAACCTTTTAGAGGATTAGGCTTATAACATAGTGTATACCTTTTACTACTACTATCTAGCTAGAGAGCTATTAGCCCTAGCTATAAGCTAAGGTCCTTTAGGTAATAGGTCTTATAGTATACCTATACTACTATAAGTAGCGTCCTTAGCGTTATTATATAACTTCTCTAAGTAGGCTATAACTAATATATAAATAGCGTCCTTAAGATTAGCTAAAGTAATAAGGTTAAGTTCTATCTTATTAATAATACCTATAAGTAATAAGGTAATATATTTATAAATAGTCTAAATAAGTATAAAGACCTTACCTCTTTACCTTTTTTCTCCCTTACTAATACTAGTCTTAAATAAGGTACTATTTACCTACTTAGGCTAGAAGGTTTACCTTACTATAGTGCCTATAGCCTTACACACTAGTATAAGGAGCTAGGCCTATATAAAGTAAGAGAAATACTTAGTGTAGTTAAGGTAGCTAATGTTAGTCTAGTTATTACCCTTAAGTAGGTATACTATAGTAGCTACCTAAAAGGTAACTATATATTCCTAAGTAAATTCTAAGACACACTTTTATAGCTGCCTTACCTCTTTATCTAGAGAAAGGCTATTATTTAAGAGGCCTAGCGCCTAGAGGGCTGTCCTAAAATACTTATATAGTAGCGTCTTATTCTATATTATATAACTTTATATATAAATAGTAGCTATATAGTTAGTATTAATCTAGGTAATAATATAGTATAAAATATAAACTATATCTTATTTAGTGCTTCTCTTAATATAGTAAGAGGTTAAAAAGAATAGTATAAGTATCTTAGTAATAAACTAGTATATTTAGTTATACTTAGTGTTACTTAGGGATATAAGAAGACTAGTAGTGTATATATATTAGCTACTACCTTATATCTAATAGAATATAGTAAGGACGTTAGCTTTTATTAGGCCTTAGTAGCTATAAAATACTACTACTAGGCACTCTTAGTCCTAGTAGCTAATATAAGTAGCTATATTAATAAGTAGCGCCTTAAGGGTATTAAGTACGCCCCTAAGCACCTTAAACTAGTACTTATTAATATATAGGCTTACTATTTACTTAAATATTAAGATAGTAAAGACCTTTAGGCTAAGCCTTATTTAGTACTACTATATAATTATATTACACTACTACTTATAGTTCTATAGGGTTATAAGCCTTTAGGTAAGGAACTACTACTTACTACTAAGCTAGAGCCCTTGAACTAAGTAGTAGTTAACTACTACCTACCTACTAGTAATAATCCCCTTAGTGTTAGATATAAAAAACACTAGCTATATCTAGATTTACTTATAGTTATTAGGTAGTATAAAGTTAGTATAATTAAGGCGTATTCTTATATTAAGATACTATAGTAGTTAGTCTGTTTATATATTAGTTAGTTTTACTAGCCTAGTAAGTATAACTTAGCCCTTAACTATACTATTTTAAGCTAGGCTATAGTCTAGCCTATTTAGTAGTATATATTACCTTTATTATAAAGCTTATATATCTACTAAAGGTCCTTATACTTACTATTAGTCTCCTTAATATACTTCTATAAGGCCTTAATATAGTACTAGCTTACTATAACCTTAAACTTAGTGTAGTTACTAGTAATTTATTATATAAAGTAGTCTTTCTCTTTTTTAGTCCCCTCCTTAGTAGGCCTACTAGTGTTCTCCTATAGCTATTTTACTACCTTAAAGCTATAGAGCGCTATAATCTAGTTCTTAGGTATATACTACTCTAGCCTACCCTACTTAAATATCTCCTTAAGCTCCTATATATAGGCTAGCTTAATAGGCTAGTTCTTACTAATACTTTATATTATCTTTAGTAGGTCTAGTAGTAGTTACTTAATATATATAAAGTATAGCCTAGCTAGCTTCTTAACTAACTTACTTTTCTAGAAGAGGGTGTTACTACTAAGGCTAGCTCTTAACTATTATCCTCTACTATCTAGTTAGGTAGTTACTTACTTCTGCTTTATCTCTTAACTTAATAATACTACTAATATACTAGTACCTCTTAGTAATTAGTTTATATTACTAGTAGTAGTTAGGTAAGATAGTTACTACTTTAGCTATTCTTTCCTCTAGTAAGGGGATATAGTCTTAGGCTTTAGATAGTATAGTATAAATAGGGTTAGTATATAAGTAAGGAAAATATAAGGGAAAATAAAAGACATAAAGAGGTATTATAGAAGAGATAAATAGTAGTCTTATTATATAATCCTACTACTATTACTATAATATATAAATATATATCCTATATAAAGTATAGTAACTAACTATAAGACCTAATTAAGCTATAAGGATTTTTAGTTTAGGTTATATAGTCTTTATATATTTACTATATACTTAGCTAAGACTACTATATATCTTAAGGAGGCTAGACTTTAGTAAGGCAGATAGGTATATTTATAAAATAATAATAATAGTATCCTTATAGGTAGATATAAACTCTTTTAGTCTTTCTTCTTATATATCTTTTTTTTCTCTAAGTATTCTAGATTAGAGACTTAACTATATTTCCTTTTTCTAGTTATAGGAAATTTAGTAGTTTATAAGGAATATTATATTCTTATATAGTAATTCTTTTATTAGTCTTAACTTACTTTTAGCTAGGCTAGCTATATAGTATATACCTATAGCCTAGGATATCTAGTAAAAGCTACTAGGTAAGTAAGTATAAAGTCTATTTTAGTTTTATTTTACCTTATAGTTACCTTTTCTTTAGTATTATATTAAGATATAAGATAATATAATAAGTAAAAGTTAACTTACTATAGGCACTAGTATATTCTTAATAGACCTAGTAGACTAGAAATAAATAGAGAGGGCTTTATACTCCCCCCCCCTAGGTACTACTTTACTCCTATAGTCTTTAGTCTAGATATATATACTATATACTAAGGAAATTACGCCTATTTATATAGTAAAGTAATTAAGAGCTATTATGTCTTTAGATAATAAAATATAAGGTTTATATCTTATTATCTATAGATATCTATATATTACTAATATTATATAGATCTATTTATTTATACTAGCTAACTTTATATACCTTAGTTCTTTACTTATAGAGCTTCTAAGAGTAGAGTATACTATATAATAATAGTCTTATATATAAGATAAAGATAATAACTAAGTATACTTACTTTAGGAATTAAACCTTAAGCAGACACCTACCCTTACTAGCTTTTAGTATAATATTACTTTACGTTTTAAGAATAAAGCTATATTTAGCTATAAGGTGTAGTATACTACTATCTAAAGGAAATATACTACCTTTAGCTATATAAATTACCCTTATTATAAGACTACTTTATAATATTATCTAACTTACTTTTACTACTTATATATACTAGTTAAACTACTTTACTTTTTTTACTTTTACTACTAGATATATAAAATATTAAACTACTAGTAAAGTAGTAACTAGGTTATTTACTACACCTAGCCTCTTAGTATATAGGCTATATAAAGCTTTACTTTTAATCTTTTTATTATTATTCTTATATTATATATCCTAATATATATACCCCTAGCCTCTTACCTTAGTTCTTTTTTTTTTTCTTTTTACTTATCTACCTCTATATTAGACTATCCTCTTTTCCTTCTCTACCTCCTCTTTTTTACTATTTATATAGATTAATAGCTCTTTTTTATTCCCTCTCTTCCCTTAGGCTTATAGCTAGTTTAATAGGCTTATCTCTTAATCCTAGCTATACTATACTCCTATTATATCTACTACTATATTAGGACTTTCTTACTTAATATATTATTCTTTAACCTTACTTTTTTACTTAGTAGTACTACTAAGCCTATAGCTTCTTTTTTACTATTTACTATTACTTTAGTAGTCTTAAAGTGCTACTATACTAAAGGCTATATATAATCCTACTTTTTTATTTAAAGTAAAAGTTATAGTATAGCATTTAGTAGTAAGGCTTAGGCTTAGTTAGTATAGTATAAAAAAGGTCCTTAATAAGCTAAATAAAAAGTAAAAGAATATAATATATAATTATATAATATATATAATCTATAGTTCTTCTTCTTACTAATATACTTAACTAGTAGGTCTTTTTTATACTCTTAGTAATACTTCTCTACTAATAATAATAAAAGTAACTTATAATAAAGCCTAGGTATAGCTAGCTGTCTAAGCGTGTAAATAAAGATAATATAGTAAGCCTTATAAGGCTTTACTTATTTTAGTAAATAGGAATAATATAGTAAGCCTTATAAGGCTTTAGCTATTCTAGTAAACAGTAGGTAATATAGTAAGCCCTATAGGGCTTTAGCTATCTTAGTACTATAAGGCTTTAACTATCCTAATAGATAGAGATAACATAGTAAGCCCTATAGGGCTTTACTTATTCTAGTAAATAAGGATAATATAGTAAGCCCTATAGGGCTTTAGCTATCTTAGTAAATAGAAATAATATAGTAAGCCCTATAGGGCTTTAACTATCCTAGTAAATAGGGATAATATAGTAAGCCTTATAAGGCTTTACTTATTCTAGTAGATAGGGATAATATAGTAAGCCCTATAGGGCTTTAGCTATCTTAGTAGATAGTAGGTAAAGTAGTAAGCCCTATAGGGCTTTAGCTGTCCTAGTAGATAAAAATAGTATAGTAAGCCCTATAGGGCTTTACTTATTCTAATAGATAAGGATAACGTAGTAAGCCTTATAGAGCTTAGGCTATTAAAGTAGCTATTATAGTAGTAGTAGTAGATATAAAGTAGGTAGTAAGCCCTATAGGGCTTTAACTATCTTAATACGTACTAACTAGAAAGTGCTTAGTAACTAGCTAGTAAGCCTTATAGGGCTTAGGCTCTTTATTAACTATATATATATATAAATCCTACCCCTAACCCTACTGGCCTGGCCTGGCCTAGGGGCCCTACTTTAGCTAAAGCGCACCTAAAGCTACTTAATTAACTATAAAACGCCTAATATATTAAATTACTAACCTAAG
>NW_007361107.1:24915-60363 GCF_000149035.1 Colletotrichum graminicola M1.001
GGGCGCGGATGGGTCGCCCCGTCAGGACCATTGGACTTTAGGGCCTTGACTTAATGTTTATTTCCAGATGACATGCGGATTTGTACCTACTTAGACGTCCCGTCCCGTTGGGGACGCTCCAAAAGCCCAGGCACGCTACGTTCCAGTCCATCATCGAGTACGCCTTTGAACTTGATATCGTATTTCCATCAATGGGCCCCCGAAAAAATCGGCGCAAGCTATATTTAGTATATAGATATAATATAGTAGTTATTATATCTAAGTATAGGTTTAGGTTTATATTACTATAGTAATACTATAAGTTAAGTTAATTTATATTATTATCTAAAGGCCTAATATTTATAAGGTAAAGAGAGGCTATTTTACTTAGCTTTTCTTTTAGCTTTTCTATTATATTTTTTATATAAAGTATATAATACTATAATACTATTTTATATATATATTTTAATCTTATAACCTAACTACTAAACTAATTAACCTTACTATTATAAGGTAGAACTACTTACCCTTACTACTTTTACTACCTTTAGTAGTAGGACGCTTTTTCTTTAGGGTAGGCTTATTACTACCTTTATTCTTATTATTACGCTTATTCTTATTAGGCTTAGGTAGGACCTAGGCTATACTATCTTTAGAATTAGCGCTATATCTTTCTCTAGTAGTTATAGGCTTTATCTTACTACTAGTTCTATTATAACTAGGCTTAGAAGAAGTAGCTAATATACTAGTAGTTAACTTACTACTATTACTTTTTTAAGCTAGCTTATTTAGCTAGGCTTTAGGTTTTTTAATAATAATAACTAGGTTCTTTAGTAAGAAAGATAAAGTAGCGTTAGTAATAAAGAGACCTTTAGCTATTATCTTATTAAGTTTAATATCTTTATACTAAAATAAACTTAGCATACTAGTAAGTACGTTAGGTATTAAGGTATTAGTAAGGGTGTTACTATAGTGCTAATAACTAATAAGGCTATTATTAAGGTTTATAACTTTATTATTATTATTAAAAAGGGGTATAATATAATAAGGTTTATACTTACTAACTAACTTAAAAATAGTTAGGCGTATTAGTAAAGTAGGGGCACTAGATATAGCCTAGGCGTACTAAAGAACCTTAAACTAATCTGCCTTAAGGAGAGGGAGGTTATTATTATAGCTAGTAGTATAGAACGTAGCGCTAACTTTAGTATAATATATATTAAAAAGTAAATTACTTAAGGCGCCTTAGGACTAGAACTATTACTATATATACTAGTTAAACTTAGTATTAAGGCTACTACTATTAGTAGCTTTCTCTTTATTACTAATCTTAATATAATATATAATAATCTTAGTGTAAATAGTAAGAGTAAGGCCTTTAGCCTAAAGGTTATTAAAGGTAATAGTAGTAAGGTGTAACTTAGAAAAAACACTATAGTATAATTTTATAAGGTAATTAATATAGTATTAGCTTTTTTTAAATATATTTTAGTACTTTTTTTAGGATAAAGAGGTAGCCTAAAGGGCTAGGAATATATATAGATAGCCTTTTTATACTATCTTATTATAGTAAAACTTATCTAATTTACTACCCTTAATGTTACTATTACACTAAGATAGGCAGTTAAAGGGTTAATAGAAAAAGTTTTAAATTACCTTAAAGATATAAGCGTAGTATATCTAGCCCTTAATTTATAAGGCGATTTTAGTAGATCTAGTAAGCTTTTATACCTATTTTATAACTATAACTCTCTTTATATAGTTATAGTATAAGCCTTTAACCTTTAGGATATAGACTATTACTTTTTTTTTCTAACTAAAGTAAATAAGATAACTACTAGCCTAGATAAGGCTAGCTATATACTAATAGAAGTTAGTAAAAATAGTAATAAAGTAGTAGTCTTATAAGTTAAGACTAACTATAAGTAGAGTATATATTAAGATAAAGACTTAATAAGTAGATTAAGGCGCTATAAAGCGCTTAATAGTAGTAGAACGCTTATGCTTATTATAAGAAGACCTAATTAACTTAATATTAAAACTAGTAATAATAAGTATTACTACTATAACCTTATAAGTATTATTAGTATATTAGTATATAAAGAAGAAAACTTTATAGCTATAGGAAAAAAAAAGAGGTAGAAGTAGGAACTTTATAGCTATAAGAAAAAAAGAGGGTAAAGAGAGAAACTTTATAGCTATAAAAAGGTAATATTCCTATAGCTATAAAGATAATAAGTAAGCTAGTAGATTTCTAATAGCTATAAAGATATAGCCTATTACTAATAGTATTTACTTAAGAATAAGGGGAAAGAGGAGAAGATAAAGAATATAATAAGGAAATAGTACTTAACCCTAACCCTAACCCTAACCCTAACCCTAACCCTAACCCTAACCTTATTAAGAACTTTATCCCTTATAAGCTAAAGGGTTTAGTATAGCGTAGCTAACTTAAAGTAAAGCTAGTAAAGGAGTTAGGCTTATATATAAGGATTAAAGAGGTTTAGATCCTTAGTAACTATATAGAAAAAGTAGCCTAGTCTACTAAGTAGGTATAAGTAGATAAGCGTCTTAGTAAACTTTTAACTTAAGACTAACGTAGCGTCCTCTTTAATATAAGTAATAATATTAGTTTTACCCTTAGTGCTATTATTATTTTCTTACTAAAGCTTGTTTTTATATAAGGCCTTAAGGTTAATAAGGGCAGTAGTGTTCTTATTAGGATTTACTATATACGCCTTTAAGGTAGTGTTAAGATCCTTCTTCTTAATAAAAGTAATAGCTATAGCCTTATTAGAATTAACGTCCTAAAGGATATAGTTATAGTAGTTAAAAGCTATAAGCTAGCCTTTTTATAAAGTAGTGTTAGTATTAGACTATTTATTATTTATTAAGCCTTATAACTTAGTAGCTTAGGCGTTATATAAACTACTAAAGTAATCCTAGTTACTACTAAATCTACCCTCCTTAAAGGCGCTTATAGAGGTGTTAGTTAGCTAGTTAGATTAGGTTATAGTAATATATATATATATAGTCTTCTTCTTTTAGGCTACCTTAGTAAGAAGGGACCTTAATAATAGTAATAAGCTATAGTTAAGGACCTTAGTAGTAAGGTTACTACTATAAGTAAACTTCTTAATAATAAAGTAAAATAGCTTTATATTAAAGGCTAGGTATAACATACTACTATTAGGTAATTATAGCTAGGTCTATATAGTACACTTAATAAAAGTAAGCTATATAATATATAGTATAATAACTTATATAAAATTATTTTTTTACTTAAAATATAAACTAGTCTTATAGAAAAGACTAAGGTATAGTATCTATAAGGGTATACTATAGTCTTACTATAGCTCCTTAAGCTATAAGACGTACTTAAGAAGGTTATCTTCCTAAGTATTAGCCTTATAAGTAGTAAAATAAAATATACTAGTATAGCTATTATTACCTATAGTAAAGTTCTTAGTATATAGATTATAGTCCTTATAGTAAGTAAGGATAGTATTACTAAGCTTATATTATAAGGAGGTAATCTAACGCTACTTAGGCTAAAGCTAGAGGGATAGGTAATACTATATAAAGTAGATATAGGTAAAGGCGTCCTAAATACTATTAATAAATAGTATAGTAGTAAGGTAAATAACGCTATTTATAGACTTTATTTACTTATATATAGCACTAGTAGACTTAAGGTTTTTAATAGTATAGGCTTTATTAATAAAGTAGAAGTTCTACTAGTTATAAAACCTTATAATATAGTTAATAAACTTAAAGCTACTAATAGTAACGTAGGCTAGATAATTATTATTAGCAAGCAGAAGCTTATTATCTTTAAAGTAACCTATAGACACTATAGGGAGCCTATATTAAAGTAGAAGTAAAGTCTTATATCTATATAAATAAGGGACCTTACTAGTAGTAGTAAAGTAGAAGTTATTAAGGCGTTTTATTACTATAATACTATAATTATAGTAAATAAACTTAATAGTGTAGTTCTATAGCGTACTACTAGGTAAAATAACTACTATTTTTAGATTTTATAAGATATATTAGCCTAGTTAGATAAGACTTTACTAGCTAGAGGAGGAATAGCTAAAGCTTTATAGCTATAAAAAAAAAAAAAAGTAAAAGTAAAAACTTTATAGCTATAAGAAAAAGAAAAGCGTAGAGGTAAATACTTTATAGCTATAAGAAAGTAAAAAAATAATAGCTATAAAGGTAAGGTCTAAGCTAGAATATTTTATAGCTATAAAGGTTAGGTTTATAGTAGTAAAGAGGTAATATAAGGTTATAGGCTAGACTATTACTATAGTAAGGAGGAGAGAAAAATAAGGGGATAAAGGTATATTAGATACTAAGATAAAAAAATAATAAAATTATACCTTAGGATTATTAGGGTTCTTTAATATTTAGTATAGCTTTTAGGCTAATTTAGCTTTATTTTAGGTAGCGTTACTATAGCTATTAGTGTTATTAATATTTTAGTAATAACTATAGTAAGAGATAATATTAAGATATTAGTTTTAAATAGTAGACTTATTTATAATCTATAAGTAGTTAGCTTTATTTATAATAATAATACTTAGGTAGAAGGGGCTATAGCGCTTATTAGGCGCCTTTATAATTTTCTTTATAACCTTATAGATATATAGCATAATAACGCTAAATATAAGGTTACTTTTACTAGTTCTAGTTATATTAGTATAAAGCACACTAGATATAAGGCTAGTAGCTATAGCGTAAAGTGTTAAGATATCTAGAGGAATAGGTTATTAGCGCTATATAAGAGGGTTATAGATAAAGAACTATATTAAGGGGATATACTTTTTACTTAGTAAGGGAGAAGGATATAGTTAGGTGTTTTCTTATTTAGGACTAGGCGCTACTAATCCTTATAGCCTTACTCTTTAGTACACTTATTAACGCCCTTAGGGCACTAAGGGTAAGTCTTACTATTACTAGCTATTATATTATTAAGTATCTAGGTCTTTTAGGAGTATATAAACTTATTAGGTAAGAAAGTAAAAGAATTATTTACCTAAGAGATATAGAATAACTACTAAAGCTTAGTACAGCCTACCTCTAGAAAGCTAAGGAAATTATTATAGTTAGTATATAAGTAAAGCTACTTATAGGTTAATAGCACTTTAGGGAGGCCTTACTTTAGTAGCTAGAGGATGTTATAGATATCTTTAAGGAGTAAATTAAGCGTAATATAGTCTAAACTAGGTATCTTAAGCACCCTAGCAGCCTATAGATTAGCCTTAATAACTTAGGTAAGATTAGTTCTACTTTATATTATAGCTATAATATACTAGTGCCTCTTAGATATTATTTTCCTCTTAACTAGCTTTATACTTATAGTATACTAAGCGTTAAGGACAGCTCTAGTAGCTTTATAATAGACTAGGCCTAGTTTAAAGACGTACCTATTTATTATATTCTTAGTTATCTTCTATACCTATTTTTTAGAGAGCTAGGACTCTTTTACTTATAAGGCGTATAGAAGATATAGCCTAGCTTATTAGGCGCTTTAACTAATATAATTAATTAATACTTACTATAATAGTAGTTAAAAAAATAGTAAAAGAGAATAGTATAAGACTAATCCTTTATAGTATAGCCTTTACTAATATTATTACTATTATTAGTCTATAACTAGAATTAGTGCTTATAGTTAGAGGACTTAAATAATATCTATAGGTTAAAGGCAAGAGGCTTAGTAAGTAAGAACTTTAGGAGGAGAAAGGCGTTATAGAGGATAGTAGTAGTAAGGTTAATAGTTAAGCCCTCTTTACTATAGAGCTCTTCTTTAAAGATAAGGCGCTTATCCTTATAAGAAAAGTTCTTAAGGATCTTCTAGAAGTAAGTATAATATTTATAATTTTTATCTAACTACTTAAGATAGGCTATAATTAATAAGGTTAAGCTAGAACTACTAAAGGCACCTTAGTTATTATAGTAAGAATAAGCTATATTATATAGGAGTTAACTACTTAAGAAGATTAGTTAGTAAGGCTAGATAGAGAAAGAGGGAAGCTAGAAGCTTTATAGCTATAGGAAAAAAAGGTAATAAGGAGCTATAACTTTATAGCTATAGGAATATACTAAGTAATAAAAAAATCTTATAGCTATAAAGTTATAGTATCTTTTTAAATTTCCTATAGCTATTAAGTTATAGCTTCTTACTAAAGGAATAAAGGAGATAAAAAAGATAAGGACTATAGTAGTAAAAATAAGCTTAGGTAAAAATAAAGGTACTAATATATAAATAGTAAAAAGTAAAAATAAAAGAAATAAAGGCTTTATAGTAGTAAAAAAACTAAAGTAAAAAGCTATAACTTTATAGCTATAAAAAAAAAGTAATAAGAAGCTATAACTTTATAGCTATAGGAATTTTTATAGTAGTAAAAAAATCCTATAGTTATAAAGTTATAGTGTCTTCTTAATTTTCTTATAGCTATAAAGTTATAGCTTCTTACTAAGGGAGAGTGAGAGGGAGAGAAAAATAAGGACTATAGTAGTAAGTAAAAGCTTTTAGGGGGGATAAGGATACTAATATATAAATAGTAGTAAAAAGAAAGAAATTAAGGAAGTATAAAGAAAACTTATAAAATATATTAAGAAAAGTTAATATATACTAAGAATAAGTAAAGTGTATATAGCTTACTAAGTAAAAAAGCTAGGTTTACTATATAAAATTCTATTTTATAGTAACTTTAACTAAGCTTAGGTACTTAGTAGCTATCTAGCTTTAGAGGGTAAACGCCTTATAGTCCTTAAGCTTAGTCTACTTAGGAATATTAATAATATACTAGTTATTATTATACTAAGGAAAGTAATTCTAGGTAATTTATAGTATATTAGTAGTAATATTTATAAATAAAAAATTATAATAAGAACCCTTAATAGTAGTACTAGTAAAGTTTTACTTATCCCTTAGGGCGTACTATAATTAAGGGAAACCTTAAGGAAGAAGTGCTATTACTAACTTAGCCTTAATAGTCTTAAAGTTAGGTTTTACTTTTTTTACTAAGCCTTAATAAGCCTACTAATTAGCTAAAGTAGTAAGACTACCTATTACTTTAGGCTTATTTAGGAAGTTAGTAGATTATTTACTAGCCTAGGTAGCGCCCTTAGCGCCTTTAGCGCCTTTTACGCCCTTAGCTCCTTTTTATAAGGTTATAAGGGTTTTCTTAAAGATACTAAAAGCTATTATATTATATTAAATTAATTAGTTAGTTAGGTAGTTAGTTAGTTAGTTAGTAAAAAAGAGGTTAAGAATTATTAAGGGAAAAAGGTATAGTTATAAATAGTTATAATTAGGTATAAAAGCTAAGAAGTAAGTAAAGTTAAGCTAAAGTAATTACTTTATAGTTATAAGGAGAGGCTATAAGAGAATATTCTTTATAGCTAGAAAAATTAAAGTAGTAAAGTAGTAGGCTTTATAGTTATAGTAAATTAAAGTAGTAGTAAGAATAGTAGTAAAAAAAGTAAAAAAAAAAAGTATAAAGAAGAAAAGGTTTAAAAAAAAGAAAAAAATTATAAAGGCCCCTACTTATATATAAAGAGGTAGTTATATATAGACTATATTAAAAAGTAAAGTTACTCTTTATAGCCTAAGGTATATAGCTAGATTATCTTATAGCTATAAAAAGTAAGAAAAGAAATAAGGGGACGCTATAGCTATAAAGGTCTAGGCTACCTAATAATAATTCTATAGCTATAAAGCGTTAGGCTAACTATAGGTAGACCTCTTAAAGGCTAGGATCTAATATAAAGTAGTATACTAAAGACTAGATATTAAGTTAATATACCTTAAGTATAAAAATAAGAAGTAGCTAGGTTAAATAAAGTTAAATAGTAAGTAGCTATTTAAGTAAGTTAGTAGAAGCTAAGAGGACACTTACTTATATATAAGTATTAGTTATATTATTTTTTAATACTTATTTACTATTATAAAAAGATTAAAATCTATATAGTAAAAGACCTATAGTAAATAGTAGTAAATCTAAAAGTAGAAAGTAATAGATTCTAGGGATTTATATAAAAGAAAAATAAGAGAAAAAAAAGGAAAAAAAAAAGAAAAAATAAAAGGAAAAAAAGGGAAAAAAAAAAAAGGAAAATAAAAAGAAGAGAGGAGAGGAGAGAAAAAGAGAGAGAAAAAAAGAAAAAATATAGTTATTATATCTCTTTATAGTATCTATAATAGTTATATAACGTAGTATAAAAAATAAGGTAAGCTAGGTAATCTTAGTATTAAAGCTATAAAAATAGATTTAAATCTTACTAAGGTGCTTATCTCTTTTACTACTTTTATTTTATTTAGTTAGTATTTTATCTAAAGGTAGTAATAGCAGCCTTAATAGTTAGGTAGTTATATATATAAGCTATAAAGGTCTAAAGGTAAAAGACCTAGTACTTACTTATATAACGCTTTTTCTATATAACCTAGCTTATAAGTAGTATACTTTAGCTTAAGATAACAGTAGGATTAATAATAAGGTAGATAGAGGCACTAGCGTTAACGCCTATAGATTAAAGGACCTCCTTATATTATAATAGCTATAGTATAAATATAACACTAATAAGGTCCTTAAACGTCTAGCTAATAACATAAGTAGGCCTATAGGGTATACTATAAAACCTTATGTAATACTATTATAGTATAAGGTAAGTAAAGTAATATAAGTAGGACGTAAACGTTAGCCTAGTAACGTTATTAGTAATAGTATAGGCAGTATTAGTAAGGGCCTAGGCTAGGTAGTTAGTAAGGTAATAGGGGTTAGCTATTAACGCCTTACTATAGAGAATATAAAGGACATAAAGCTATATATTATAGAATTTATATAATAAGGAGAAAAGTGCATTAGAAAAGTAGTATAGTAACACTATATTAATATTATAGGCAGCCTATAACACCTAATAGTTAGTGTAGGTATCTATAAAGGCTTATAGCCTAGTTAGCACTAGTCTAAAGCTAGTTCTTAAAGTAGAGAGGTATATAGGTGTTAGGATCTTAAATTATATATATAGTGCCTACCTACCTAATAACAAAAAGGTTAACCTAAAGGTATAGTTAGTAGTAACACCTAATCTTCTATAGTTAAGTAGTGTCTAGAGTAATATTACTTAGGAGAAGGCAGTATGTCTATTATTAAGGGCTTTACTACTAAGTCTATACGTTAGTAGCACTAGTAAGGCTATGTCTTAGTAAAGTAAGTAGTGTCTAAGAGTGCTAGGCTATAAGTAAGTAAAAAGGAGAAGGCCTTTATAGCTATAGTAATATAGTATAATATTCTTATAGCTATAAAGGTTAAGGTTACTAATAGTATATAGGAGAAGTAACGTTATAGGGCTAAGTATAGTGTTTACTAGCGTCTAGCTATAAAGCGTAAGGGGTCTAGGGCGGCTGTTACTATATAGGACTATACTATTAAATAGGTTAGTAGTAAGTATAAGCAGATAAGTAGTTAGGAGAGTAGATCTAGTAGTATACTTATTATAGTAAATATTATTAAGCGTCTTATAGCACTTAGGTTATAAGCTAGACAGCCTATTAAGATAGGTAGTAATACTTATATAGTAATAAGGCGTAGTAAAAAAGAATTATAAGGTAGTATTACTACCTTAGTTATTAGGTGTTATTATAATAAGGGCAGTAAATAGTAAGCTGCTATATAAACTATAACTAGCTATTTAAACCTAGTTAATAAGACTAAAAGGTATATTCTAATAAGTAATAGCTATAATATAAGGCTTATTAATACTAACGCTAAAGGCTAACGTTATATAAAGTATATATACGTTATTTAGCTATATTATAAGGGCCTTAGCGCGCTTAGCTTTACTTAGGTTAAAGTAGTATACTAGGGCGCCTAGCTTAGTAGTAATAACCTTAGCCTTCTTAACGCTATAGAAGTAGATAATAAGGAGTAGGTATAGCTTATTATTAGATAGGTATAACAGCCTAGTGCTAGTAATAAGCTACTAAATAGTTACTAGTATAATAGTATTATTCTTAACGCTAGTAACGTAATAAGTAATATTAAGATAATTAGTCTAGGTGTAAATAAAAGTAGCTAAGTTACTAATAGTATAGATAGCATAGAAGTTAGGTTTAAGTAATAGTAGTAGTATAGTAGTAAGAAATAGCCTCTAGTTATATATTAACATAATACTTTAGCTAATTTCCTTTAGCCTAGGCTAGAACTTAGACATAGTAAATAGCGTAAGGTAGGCCTTATTAACTACTACTAGATCTATATAGAAGTTATTATTTAAGTAGTTAATAAGGGCCTTTTAGGTAAGGTTAGTTAGCTACTTTAGGCTTATAATAATAACACTAGTAGTGTTATAGCTAGCACTAGGTATATTAGGTTTCTATATATAAGTAAGGACACTAGCTTTAGTAAACCTATTATAGACCTTAACTTATAGAGACTTAAGTAGTATTATAAGGATAGTAATACTTATAAGAGATATAAGTAATAGCGTTATAAAGGAGATAGACTTACTAACGCTAGTACTAGTAATATAAATAATATTACTTTTAGCCTTAGTAAGCGCTTTAAGAACCTTATACTAGTATAAATAAAGTGTTACTATTTTTATACTAGTAATAATAGCTAAGAGGTTATTAGATATCTTTAGCTTAAGGCTTTTAAGCCTAGCTACCTACTTTAACCTTACCTTATATATAGCGTTAAGAAAGTTAACCTCTTCTTAGTTATAAAGGCTACTACTATCTTTTAAGAGTCTAAGAAATCTATACTATAGCTTTAAGGCCTATAAGAAGTAGTAAAACAGTATAAAGGTATAGCTATAGTTAATAAACTTCTAGGCGTAGTGGTTTAAGGCTATAGTAGTTAAGTAGCTAGCTTAGGCGTCTATAATATTATCTTTACTAAAGGTAGCCTTTTTAGTATATATATCTACTATACTACTACTAATAATAGTAATATATTATTAAGTCTAGGTAATAGTAATATAACGCTAGTTAGTAATATTTATACTATACTTTACTAAGGTAAAAAAGAAGTACTATAAAGTGTTTTTAAGCCTGCTAGCTAGCTAGTATAAGGTTACTAAAGTGCTAGGATCTATTACTATTACCTAGAATACGTTAAGGTTAATATTACTATCTACCTCTTAAGGAAAAAGTATATTATTTACTTATAAAAGCACTATATAGCTAAACGTTAGTAAATTAGCCTTAGTGTAATAAGGAAAATAGAAAGCAGAAGGCTACGCTTTATAGCTATAAAAATATAAGTATAATAATAGAGGTAGCTAATAGTAAGGCTACTAACCTTTATAGCTATAAAAAAAATACTAGTAGTAAAAACTTTATAGCTATAGAAAAAATACTAGTAGTAAGAACTTTATAGCTATAAAAACACTAGTAGATTTTTATAGCTATAAAGCTTTTAGCTTCTTTAGATTTTTTATAGCTATAAAGTTTTTAGTATCTTTAGATTCTTTATAGCTATAAAGTTTCTAACCTCTTTTAGAATTCCTATAGCTATAAAGCCTTTAGCTACTATAATATCTATAATAGCTATAGTTATACACCTAGCTATAAGCCTATACTACTATAAAGTATAAAAATAAAGGGAAGAGAGGCTACTTACTAATACTAATAATAGGTTTAATAGTAAAAATAAAGTTAGTTAGCTATAAGTATACTAAGTTACTAGTTAGTTTATACTTATCCTTAAGGGTAGCTATAGCTAAAAGTAAGGTTATAAAAGGTTATATAAGCTATATATAGTAAATAAGGATATAACTAAGGGAGTATAGTAAAAACTAATAGATTAGTTAATACTTCTTATAATTATAAAGCCCTTTATAGTAAAAAGTATATATTAAGATAAAACCTTTATAAATAAAAATATTATAAGGACTACTATATAGCGTGTTATTAACTTAGAGGGAGATAAGCTTTAGTAACCTAGCTAGCTAACTATAAGTAATATAGATAGTAAGAAGAAAGGCGTATAAAAAGCTATTAATAGCTTATTAGTATTAGTAAATAGTAGTAGTATTAGGCTAGTAGTTAATAATAAACTAGCTAAAAAGTAAGTTATAAATAGCCTTACTATAGTTAAGGAAGCTATTACCTATCTTAACCTAGTTAGCGTTTAGCTTATTCTATAAAAAGTTATAGCCTAGTTATAGCTTAGGTATATTATTATAGATATTAGTAAGTATAAGTAAGGTAAGTATAAAACCTTATATAGTAGTAGTATTAAGCGTCTTAACGCTAGGTAAAAAGAGGATATATAACAGCCTAGCCTTAGCCTATTATAGGAGGTTAGTAGTAAATTTAATAACGTCTAACTTAGATATATAGATATTATAAAAGCTTAAAACAGGCTCTTAGGTAGTAGCGTTAATAGTCTAACTAATATTATTATTAGTAGTAGAATTACCCTTAAGGCGTAGGCAGCTAATAGTAGACTATTAGTTAAAAAGCTAGGCTAAAGGCGTTATATAGGGCTATAGTGTAGTAGTGTATATAGTCTGCTTTATAACCTTAATAAGGTGCTTAGTAAGGCCTTTATAATTAGTGTTACTTAGTATAAAGACGCTATTAGACTAGCAGGCAGCTTAGTATTAAATATTAGTAAAGATATAAAGTATAAATAGTAATATCTTAATAATACTACTAATAGTCTTACTATACTTACTATAAGTGTAGTAGGCCTAGTTAGACTTTATAGCTATAAAGGCTATAGCTAAGAGTAGTAGTAACTTAAATAGGTTACTAGGTAGCTACTACTTAAGTAGGGTAGTAATAGCCTTAGTAAGTAAAATAATAAGGGTAGGCTTACTAAAGTAGCTAGCGCTAGCCTTAAGGGGCTTATAGTTAAGCAGCTTAGTAAATAAGTTAATAACTTTAGGACGTAGTATAATACTTAATAGGTATAAGTTAGTAGGCTATAGCACCTAGGGGTATAGCTATAAGAGGTAGTTAGTAATAAAGATAAAGATATACCTCTAGGTAGCAGTATAGTTATCTAGGGTAGCGCCCTTAAGCTAGTAGTTAAAAGGAATATAGGCGTCTATATTAGTAAAGCGCCTATTTAGCTTATATATAATAGGCTACCTTACTTTTTTATTAAGATACTATATTATTAACTAGGTAAAGAAATAAAGTATATTACTAAGGTAGTAAATAGTAAGTAGGGAGGGCTATAAGAAATACTTAGTTACCTAAGATATAAAAATATCTAAGGCCTTAAGATAGCGTATAAACCTAAGCGTCTTAAGGAAGATATTTAGCTTTATTAATAGGCTAATATAGATAAGCTATAAGGCCTTATTAGTAGTAATATACGCCTTTATAGCACTAAGTAGTAACATAAGGCTATTACTTAGTATACTATTATAGGTATTAGTAGTAAGTTACTAGTTATAATCTTTTTTAGGACTAAAGAGGATATAGAAGTACTAGCTAATAGACCTAAATAACTAAGACTAAATAAAGATATTAATAATTATATTAATATTAACACTATAAGTGCTTTTAGTGTAGTAGTAAAAGACGTCCTTATTATAATAGTTATAGCTATATAGGTTATATATAATACTATTATTAAATAAAAAAAAAATAGTAGTAAGGTAATTAGCTTAAGAGGGCTAAGGCGTAATTATATTTAAGCTAGTGTTATAAGAAAGTAGTTATTAGATAAGTTAGGGATCTAGTCTTAGGCTATAGTAACTATAAGCTTTAATATTAAGGGCGTAACTTTAGGTTAGTAGCTAGTAAGGTAGTAAAAAGTACTATTATTAGCTATAAGTATAGTAAATATACACTTAGCGTAAAAAAGAAGTTATAGCACTAAGATAGTATAAATATAGTTACTAACTATAGTAAAATTAGGATTATAGTAAAGTTTAACTAAAACTAGTAGTAGTAGTAGCAGCTAAGGCATAAGGTTAGTAAGGCGTACGTCTTAAAGAAAAAAGATTAACTTATAGTAAAAAAGCTAAGACCTAAAGGTCTTATAGGTAATATTATTATTATATTATTAGTAGTTAGCTAGTAGGGGTAGTTAGATAGGGGTTAGAATAAGGTAATAGCGCTAATCTCTATAAAAGAAAAGTTAAAGTAAGGGGAAGGGGCTAGAGGTAGACCTTTATAGCTATAATAGGTTAGTTTAAGGTAAGGCGGCTTTAGGAGAGGACAGCAGGTGTATAGCTAGCAGGTAGGTAGGTAATTTTTATCTTAGTAGAAAAAGAAAAAAAAAAAAAGAGAGAAAAAAAGGTAAGGTTACTAGTAGGTAAGTAGGTTATAAAAAAGAAAAAAAAAAATAATAAGAGGAAAATAAAAGCCTAAGTTAAGGCTAATAACTAAAGTAGGAAAAAGCTATACTAAAACGTTAGGGCTAGGCTAGTAAAAAAAGTTAAAAGTTAAGGTATAAGATAAAAGCAGAAGGAGAGATATAAAAAAAAAGGTATAAAAGTAAAAATATTATAGCTATAAAAAGGTAGCCTTATTATAGGCTAATTAGTATAACCTCTTTATTTTAAGAAAAAGTAAGCTTCTATAGATATAGTAGCTATTACTAATAAAGTTATAAAACTATTAGGCTAGTAATAGTAAATAGTTTAAATTAAGTAATAGGTTTTAGGTAGGCTAAAATAAGGAATAACGCTAATACGTCTTTATAGTTATAGTAAATAAGTAAGTATAAGGGGTAAAAGTAGTATACCTTTATAGCTAAGATAAATATAAAAGGTTAGAGGAGGGAAAAAATAATAGCTATAAAGGGTGGCCTTATTAAGGGCTATAAGGCCTATTAGTGTAATATCTTTATACTAAGCTAGTATAAGTTTATATAAATATAATAGCTTTAATAGATAAAGGTATAGCACTAATATATATCTATTTAGGACTATATTAGATTACCTAGTTAAGCTATTTTAGCTAGTATAAAATAAGGTACTATCTATCTAGTGTTAATACCTATAGGGGAGGTAAAGAGGTAATATAACGTCTCTTTATAGCTATAATAAGTTTAGTAAGGCTAGTAGTAGAGGTACTATAGCTATAAAGGGTAGCGCTCTTAAGGAGGGCCTATTAGTTATACTATCCTTAGACGTAGCTGTTTATAAACAGCCTAGGTTAATTATACTATCTTTAGTAAGTATTAAATAAATAAGGCGCTACTTAATTTATTTTATATAGCTAGTAAGGTATAATAGGTATAAGGTCTTAATAAGGGATACTTTATATCTAGGTTATAACCTTAATAAAAAAAGGTTTACCTATAGATATATTTAATATAAATAAAGAATAGTATAAGGTAGTTTTTATTAATATATAAGGTAAGAAAAAATACTAAAAGAGAATAGTATAGCTTTTAGGTTTAATAGCTAGGGGTATAATATAGAGTATATATAGTTAATAGACTATAAATAGAAAAAAGGTAACACCTAAGGTAAGACAGGCTGTTAGCTAAATAGATATAATAAATAAAAGAGAGATAGTAGTCTTAATAAGAGGGGAATATAAAAAAGTAAATTAAATAGATTTATATATTACTATCCTTTAAGAGCTACCTAATTAAAGGATAAGATAGTAGTAAAAGTAAAAGTAGTAGCTATAGTAGTAACTTAGCTACTAAGTATAATATAAGGGAGGCATTAGTAGTAATAGTAAGAGCTAGAGGTAAAGTAGTTATAAGGGGTATATTATAAAGACATCCTAATAGCTACTAGGTCCCTCTTAGATAAGATACTATACTACTAAAGGAATATAAAGTTAGAATACTTATTTAAAGAGGCTAGTACGTTTACTATCTTTAATAACGTCTATTACTATAAGGTAAGGTACTTAGTGCTACCTAAATATAAAAGTAAGGCCTTTAAGATTTATAATAATAAGGCGTTTATTAGTAAGCTTAAGAATATATTAGCTATTTTTAGGAACTACCTTAACTTAGGAGATATACTTTATATCTAAAAGGGTACCTCTATAAATATAAAAAAAAGCACCTTAGGTATATTAATAGACTATAGTAGTATTAGGCTAGGATTAAGTAGTAGCAGTTTAAGGAGGTTAAGGGTAAAAAGTGTAAGGCAGGCTTAGATATTAATAAGGTTACGTAGTAGTAGCTAGGATAATAGTGCTAATAAGAACTAAAGTAGTAAATAGTATAGTAATAATAGTAGTAATAGTAAGGCTAAAGATAATAATAATAATAATAATAATAATAATAATAATAATAATAATAATAATAATAATAATAATAATAATAATAATAATAATAACACTAACACTAAAGATAATAATAATAATAGCCTTTAGTTATAGCTATATTCCTAGACCTAAGGGGATATAAAGGCAGATAGTAATAGTAATATTAAGATAGTAAGTAAAGTAGTACTAGTAAGTAAGTATAAAAAGGCTAGTAGTAGTAAGGCGCTAGCGTTATAACTAGTAAATAGTATAAAAAATAATAGTATTTAGGCTTTTTATAATAACATTAAGACGCTTCTTAGCGCTACTAAGGGACTTTATAAGGTAGCGCTTATATATAGTAAAAAGTAGCTAACAGGGGATATAATAAATAAGGCGTTTAACACTATTAGTAACTATACTAATAGGATTAATAAGGTTACTAAGGTAATATTTAAGGTAGTTAATTATAAAAGGGATAGTAGTATAGACAGCCTAGGGTTTCTTAATATAAATAGCTTTCTAGTAAGTATATAAAAGAGTAAGGGGGAGAAGGCAGTAGTATTAGTAGTAAGGCTAGGGGCCCTAGGGCTAGGGAACCTATAGAAGTAGTACGCCTCTAAGTTACCTTATATTATAGATAAGAGGCTACTGCCTAAGATATACCTCTAGATAATTAAGAATAATAATAATATAGTATAGGTAGTAATATAGTAGGCTTATATAAAGCACCTAGGTAGACAGCTATAATTATAAGGTATATAGCTAGTGTAGCTACTAAGGCTGTTTTTACTTAGTAGTAGCTACGCTACTACACTACCTCTTATTATAACGCTATAGGTACTAAAATAAAACGCTTATATAATTATTAGGCTAAAGGCCTTTATAAAGGCTGTTATACACCTTATTAATAACTATATTACTAGTAAGAAAAAGTACTATAGTGTAACGCCTAACTTTCTAAAAACTATCTTATATAGTAAGGTTATACTAAACTTCTTAAGATAGATTATAGCTAGGCTAGCGTATATAAAGATACTAAGTAGTAATAATAGTAATAATAATAATAAGCTAAGGGGGGATATAGATAGGGGGGAGGGAGGTAAGGAGCAGGAGTAAGAGTAAGTAGAAGAGGAGGATAAGGAGTAAAAGGAGGATAAAGAGGAGGGGGAGGCAGAGAAAAAAGAAGATAATAACGTTAGTATAGGCGTTAAGCTACTAAAAATAAAAATATAAAGCATAGCGTAAGGCATAGTATAAGGCGTAGTATAAGGCGTAGCGTAAGGCGTAATATAGAGGATAATACTAAGGATAATATAGACTAAGGTAGCTATTTATAAGGCTATAGTAGTAGCTAAGTTACTAAAGAAAGCTATCTTATTCTAAAAGGATATAGTAAAAAGTAGGGACCTCTAGCTTAAGGTAATATATATAGTAGTAACCTTAATACTTATTTTATTATATAGAGGTATTAAGTATTAGTCTTAGGTAATAAGTAATAATATTATATAGAAGGCTATATTACTAATAAGTAAGACTTTATATAGGTATATTAAGGTTAGTATAAATAAGATACTATTAAAGTTAGAGGCTATTATTATTAAGGAAGAAGATAATTAGGATATAAAGAGTAACTAGTAAGTAAAGTAGTTATTATAGCTAGGTAAATAAAAGGTAAAAAAAGCTACTAGTATAGGTGTTAAATAGTAAGGATTATAATTAATTAATAAATTAATTATATATATACTTAGTATATATAAGTATAGTAAAATAGTTAAATAGTAAGGATTATAATAGCTTACTAGTTAATTATATAATACGTTATACTAGGTATATAGTATAACTATAGTAAAATATCCCTTAGTAATAAGGGAAGAAATTTATTTACCTATTTCTAGGTTAAGAAATCCTAGCCTAGTCCTAGCTATTAGATTAGTAAATTTACTTATAAAGCAAGGTATCTTTACTGCCTATTCCCCTCTATAATAAGTTACTACTATAAAGTAGCTAGGTATTAGCCTAGTTAATTTATATATATAAAGTAATTCTACCTTATTTTATAAATAAGTATAGTAATAGTAACTAAAGTAAAAAAAAAAAAAGATAAAAGGCTGTTATTAGTTAACAGGCTACTAAGCTAAGATAAAGGACCTTAATAATACTCTAACGTATAATAGGTAGTATATCCTATATATTATAAAGATATATAAGTTACTTTTTATAAAGAGGTATAAAGGTATATAAGCTAAGTAGGTAGGTAGTAAAGTAAAAGCATAAAAAGTAGTAGTAAGGCTTAAACTAATAAAGCTATATTAACGTAGTACCTAACCTACTTCTCTATAGGGGCCTGCCTATTAGGTAGGTGTAGGTTATTAGCGTTATTATAGCTATAGACTACTTCTTTAGCTACTAGGTCTATATAGTAAATAATAGTAGTAGTGCCTGTATTAAAGGCACTATTATATAGGTAAAGCTAGTAGTAGGTAACAGCCCTAGTAGGCTAGGCACTAGTAGCAGGGCGTAAGGGAATAAGGCGTACTTAGTATTAGCTTTAAAGGGTAATAATATAGAGGTTAGCTATATTATAAATATAAAAAGTAGTGTTAGCTAGTTCTATAATAAGGTGTAGATTTAGATTAAAAGGGTTAAAATCCTAAGGTTAATAAAAAAAGAGGTTATACTATAAAAAAAGCACTAAAGGTTTATAAATAAAGTGCTATTAACGCTATAGCTACCTTAGTATAAAGTAGGTTAGGTATTATCTACTTATAAGAAGTAAGAAAAAAAGTAATAGCTAGAGGACTAGATATAAAAATAGAAGTATAAAGTTTATTTTATTATTATAATTAGATATAGTAACTATAGGTAAGAAGAGGGGATAAAGTAAAGTAGACCTCTAGATAATAACTTAGTTAGTATACCTACCTAATAAGAAAAGTAAAAGTAGCTAGTATAGGCTAGGCCTTTATAGCTATAAGGGATAAAGGAGATAAGCTAATAATAGAGGCTAGGTATATTAACAGCCTAGACTAATATATAGTAGCGCTAGTAGTAGTTAAAGTAGGGTAGCTATAATAAAAAGTAGTAAGGGGAGGGTATTCTTTATAGCTATAGGGGTAGGTAGTAATAATAGCTATAAAGGCTAAAAAGGTAGCAGGCGTAAGGTAGTAATAGTAGTAAAGTAAGTAAGGTAGGCGCTAAGGCGTAATAGCGTTCCTTTATAGCTATAATAGGTATAGTAGTAGTAGTAAGTAAAGTAGGTACTAAGGCGTAATAGTATTCCTTTATAGTTATAATAAGAGTAATATCTTTTTATAGCTATAGTAGCTATTATATCTTTTTATAACTATAGTAAGCTTTAAGGCGTAAAGGTATACCTTTATAACTATAATAGCTATTATAGTGTAATAATATTCTTTTATAGCTATAGTAGCTATAAGAGGTATAGGGGGGCGTAAAGGGTATAAGGGGGCCTAAAGAGGTGCCTTTATAGCTATAATAAGTATTAAGGCCTAGTAGCTATTTTTTATAGCTATAATAAGCTTTAAGGCGTAATAATATACCTTTATAACTATAATAACTATTATAGCGTAATAGTGTTCCCTTATAGCTATAGCAGCTATAAGGGGTATAAGGGGTGTAAGGGGTATAAGGGGGGGCCTAAGGAGGTACTTTTATAGCTATAATAGGCGTTAAGGCCTAGTAGCTATTCTTTATAGCTATAATAAGTATAATTACTATTACTATTTCTTTATAGCTATAGTAGCTATAAGAGGTATAGTTACTATTACTATTTCTTTATAGCTATAGTAGCTATAAAGAGTATAAAAGGCCTATATAGGTGCCTTTATAGCTATAATAAGCACTAAGGCCTAGTAGTTATTTTTTATAGCTATAGTAGGCGCTAAGGCGTAATAGTATGCCTTTATAACTATAATAGCTGTTATAGCGTAATAGTATTTCTTTATAGCTATAGTAGCTATAGGGGGTATAAGGGGCCTATATAGGTGCCTTTATAGCTGTAATAAGCACTAAGGCCTAGTAGCTATTCTTTATAGCTATAATAGGCGTAGTTACTATTACTATTCCTTTATAGCTATAGCAGCTATAGGGGTTATAGGGGGGCATAAGGGCTTATAGGGGTGCCTTTATAGCTATAATAGGCGCTAAGGCTAGGCAGATATTCTTTATAGCAACAGGAGCTGCTAGTATAGTAAATAATAGCCGTAAAGCGGCTAGTTAACTGGTTGGCTGGGATAGGTTAGCGGGCGGCGCCACGCGCAGGACTAGGGTTAGGGGGGGGGGGGGGGGGGGGGGTTTAGGGTCAGTGCGTAGGTGGCCCACGCGCGCGCGTGGGCCGGTCAGGCGACCGGTCGCCGGTCAGCTAACCGACTGTATATAATAGGCACTGGACCCGGGAAGAACTGCCCGAGTCCCTTATGCAGCCGCTGATTAGGAGTCTCGGACGAACTACTAGCGTCTTTGACCTGATGTCGTCATGGAACAAGACAATTCTTCAAGAATTCTAGAAGGACGGTGACCCTCTGTACTGGTCGTAAATAGAGAGCCCTCTGTAAAGAGGTAATTTTAAGTGGCTTAAAATATTAAACTCTTAACTACTTGACTTAGACCTGGGTTTTAAACCTGCCTACTCTAAGGGATCGCTCCAGCCTTAACACTAGAAAGGAACGCCTTAGCGGGACGGGGTGGCAAAAGTAAGGGTACCACTCTAGGAAAAGTAAAGTAAAGTTTAACTATAAGAACGCCTATATTAGTAGTCCGTCCTTGCTAAGGGAAACCATTTAGTAAGGCAAAGTAGATTCCAGCCATAAGTTGTGGTTTGGGACAACAGTACAACGGCTCGCCTATTCAGACCCGCGTCCTGGAGCGTGATTACAGGAACAGCAGCTCTTCCTCCTTTAAGGAACCTTTATAAAGAATCCACTTAACAAAACTGCTTCTAGGCGGTGGAAAAGGCAGGGGAGATTTTTAGAAGTTCAAAACTCTAACCCCTAATCCTAACCACCTAACCCTAACCCTATCTACCCTGGTTATATGACTGAGACTTTTGGAAGAAAGTTTCCCCGGTCGGAATAATATTCCTCTGGGAGGATCGGATTTTCGGCTCGGCTCGGATGAATCGGTTGGACTCCCCGGAGTTCCGACGAGAAATCCGATGACCGAACCAATCGGGAGAAGCCGCGGGCTGACTTCGCGCCGTATGAGTTAGAGTCGGGGAGCCGTTTCTCTGCCCTGAAACTCTACTTAAGACGCGAAATCCCCGCGCCCACACTAACTAATGCCTTGATGAGCCACACACGGCGAAACTGGACTTGCACCTCCGAGGAGGTCTTCCAGTAGGCACAACGTGTATGCTTAACAGTCTTCTGCAATTTGACTTTGCCCCTTACGAGATCCCTAACCCTAACCCTAACCCTAACCCTAACTAACTAATATATACGCTTTTAAGTAAATTAATAGCAAGAGCTAGCTAATAACAAAGTAAAGCTTTACTACTAGATAGAGGAGGAAAACGTATAAGATATTAAAGGATAATTAATAAACAAAGAGGGCTATAACTAGAGGATATTTAGCGTAGGCGCTGCGGTAATTAATTACGTTACTAGCGCTAAGGGGGTGTGTTAAATATAGCAGAGTTACACGTAAATTAACCGGCAAATACACAGTTGCCCTACAGCAAACTGTTAGGGAATAGGCGGTGAGTTGGCCCCACTTTAAGGGGTTAATCCACTAATTAAATGACTAGGATTAGTCCGGGATTTCCCTACCTAGAAATAGGGGAATTTCGGTAGTTCTATAGGTTCTCAACTAGATAATTATAACACATAACAGAATTAATAAAACAACTATTATAATCCCTACTATTTAACAATACTATACATAATAGATGCTAGGTAGTAATTAATGTAAATAGAGGGTATACAAAATGGTGAATTCTGGCTAGATAGAAGTAAGTAGAAAATGTAGTGGTTTCTATAAATTATAGTGTGTGTAGGGTGTAACATAACAGTAGGTGTAAAACTTACCCCTACCACCCTATACATCCACCC
Source organism: Colletotrichum graminicola M1.001 (assembly GCF_000149035.1). Lineage (NCBI taxonomy): Eukaryota > Fungi > Ascomycota > Sordariomycetes > Glomerellales > Glomerellaceae > Colletotrichum > Colletotrichum graminicola. Next base: position 47,158 of record NW_007361107.1, read on the forward strand.
TTAGCTAGACTTAGCGTAACACACCACGTTAAACACCCGCGCCTGATGTCTCTAAACTATCAGATAGGTCGCCCTAATCGTAGCCAGGTAATACGGATAGATAATAAAAAAATGCCGCAATTTCGGATGGTTCGGATGTAGGGGTGCTCAGATGTGGGGAAGGGACTTGGTTAGTGTGTCAACTAGTAAACTTAGTTAAAAGCTTCCTCTTATGTGCTACTAATATTTCTAAACTCTGCCTGTTTTAGATAAGTTTATAATGGTCTTATAGTATAGGACATATGTATAATAGGTTATGTGTAATGCGCTAAATACTTATAAGACTTATGAGTCATGAAGAAGATATATAGCCTTAATCCTATCCCTATAGCGCTACTACAATAATATATAATTAGTAGTTTAATTATTATAGTATTATGTATAAATTGAGCTGCCTCCCCTTTGATTTTACTCTTTATCTTTCGAAATCAAAGCACACTCTAACATACTCAACTTTTACTGCAATCCACGTTTTCACTTACGATATATTATTTTATCTTTTATCAAGTGAACTTTCAAACATGAAGCTTTCTTCTTTGTACCTCATTACACTCGTCGTCGCCGTAGCAGCACAAAGCTGTGACGATGACTGTAATTACGGCTGCCAGGCAATGCAGATGGTAAATCCGCTTTACGGGTCTCCCACTTATACAAGTATAAGAACAAATAACTAACGTATTCAATTTTCAAAGCAAGTAACCTCGTCTCAATGTGTTGGGGAGGAACGAGTGTCATGCTGTTGCGGCCAAGTTGCATCCGGCCAATAATTATATATACAATAAGAGCAGAGAATATATATTATGGTATAACAATCTAGCCTAGCCGGGGTTGCCCTACTTGCTCTGAATCGCTAAGGCACGCAAGATATATGTCAAAGTAGTTAATATAGTAAACGTATAACAATGTCTACAGAATCTTTATAAGAGCTCTTATACTTATGTCGTAGAGGCACCTTTTAGGTGGGAAGGATTATAGGAAAACGGCTTAGCTATCTATAGTATAGTAATTATTAGCCTAGCTTAAAGAGATATAGATTCTTTAAGTAGGTTACTTATATAGGGATAAAGTTTAGCCTAAAAGAACTATTTCTTTATTCTAGAGAAATCCTAGCTATACTTCAGCTAGCCCTATATATAAGCCTAATACCTATTAGGGTATTATAATATACCTCCCTAGGTATAACTAACTATCTAAGGTGTTATATACCTAATAACTACTAGATATAAAAGAAATTATTACTGAAGAAGTAAATAAGAGTATATAAGGTACTCTTTAATACCTATTTATAAGGAGTAACTAAGATATAAAGGAAATACTATATAAGCCCTTATTAAAGGGAATTACTGCTATATTTAACCTCTTTTTTATACTCCTAACTATACAAATTATAAAGTAAAATAATAGCCTCTAATTAATTAAGAAATAATTAACCTAATTGTCTTCTTACTTTATTATTATAAAGCTTTTAGCTATATATAAGTTAGGTTTCTTTTTCTTTTTTTATATTTATTAATAATAATAACTATATATACTACTTTAATCCCTTCCTTTACTTAATAATTATACTTTATTATAATTTATTATACTTAGATATAAAGGTTATACCTAACCCTAACCCTATAAAATAATACCTTATAGGTCTAGAGATAGACCTAGAAAGAATAACACTAGTTTAGTCGAGCCGTTACGACCTGACCTAAGTCTAGGGTACCTAGTTATATATAGAAATAACTAACTAACTGCTGTGTTAGCAAGAGTTATTAAATATAGCGGAATTACATATAAATTAACTGGCGAATATATAGTTGCCCTACGGCGAATTGTTAGGGAATAGGCGGTGAATTAGCCCCACTCTAAGGGGTTAATTTACTAATTAAGTAGCCAGGATTAGTATAGGATTTCCTAAGTAAGATATAGGGGAGTTTCCTTACTTCTATAGGGTTTTTCCCTAGTTATATATAATATATAATAGAATTAATTAACTATTATAATCCCTACTATTTAATAATTAATAGTCTAATACGTATATTTATAATGACTAACGTGCCTATCTCCTAAGTAATATTATTATAATAATAGCTAAGAATAATAATAATAAGGTAACTATTTTATAATTATATAGTAACTAGTTTATATAGCTTAACGCTATCTAAGTAAAAGCAAAGCCCTATAATCTCTAGGAATATATTAACCTAAAGATCTCTATAGTAGATTAAATAAGCCTAAAGATATACCTAAAAAAGCTAATAAAGCTGCTTATAATATATTACTTACGCACGCTAACCCTAACTAAGCTTACTACTTACTAAGACGCTACTATTACTATAGTAACCGCTAGGATATCCTAGTAAGCGCCTATATAGCTATATATAGTAAGAAATAAGGCTATTATATCTATACCTAATAGACTTATATATAAAACTAAATATATAGTAACACTAGATAATTTAAGCCTATATAACCTTATATACCTAAACAGCTAGATAAGCTACTATTATAAAGAAGTATATAAGTATACTACTTAGTAAAAGGACGTTAAAGACGTAGCTAATGTAGTAAAATCTACTATATCTATAGATCTTTAAGAAAAATACTATAAATCTACTATATCTATAGATCTTTAAGAAAAATACTATAAATCTACTAATTTACTAGCTAAATAGCTTAATAAGCTTAGTATAGTAGTAGAAATATCTGAAGAAGGATATATAAAGTACGCCTATAATAAGTATAGTAAGGTGTTAGTAAAAGCCTTGTAAAAGGCCTTAACTACTAAGAAAGATCTTACTATATAGCTTAATAAATAGAACGCAGCCTATAGTAAATTAGTATAGATTAATCTGCCTAACTATTAATAACTACTTATTTAGTTTAATAACCTTATTAACACGCTATAAAGTAGCTTACTTAGCGCCTAATTAGATTTATATATAGTAATAGGTAAAATAATAGGTAACTAGTATCTTAACTAGTAGTTACTTTATAAGATAGCACTAGAGAGGGTTAAAGCCCTTACTAATAACTTACTACACTATAGCTAAGTAGGCTATAGCGTATTTAGCCTAACTAGAATTAATAATAATAATAACCTAATTTACACTAAAGGCGTAGTAAAAGATAATAAATTTAATAATAAAAGATATTACTATTAATATAGTGTAAGTAAAAAAGTAAAGTGCTTTATATACTTTAGTATTTATTTACTATAACTTTACTATTTTATAAATAGATTATAAAAGTCTAATAATTAGTAGCTAAATATATAGCGTTAGTAATAAGTTAATAAGTATATTATAAGTAATTCTAACCTTACTAAATAAGTATAAAAAATTAAAGCTAAGTTATATTAACTATATAGTAAATACTATATAAAGGTAGTATCTTATACTACCTTATAGGACTATAAGCTAGGTAACTTAGCCTTACTTAACTTAGGCACTACTAACTATATATTTAACTATATACTATAGTTTATTATATTAGTAGTAGCCTTAATTAGTAACTATATCTAGGGTTAGGGTTACCTAAGTTATAATTAAAGAGTATAGTACTATAGAGGTAACTTTAAAGGGCGCTTATAGCTTACTAATAAAGCTTTATATATATAACGTAATATACTATAGTATATTTACTATATTACTTATTTTCTTTATAAGGCTACGCTAATAAGGTATATAGTAGGATATAACCCTAGGTAATAATTACCTAAGGTATATAGACTATAGCCTTATAGGTTATGTTAAGGAATAAGCTAACTAATAAGTACTTAAATATAATAAGTAATATAGTTATAGCTAAGAAAATAAAGGCGCTTTTACTACGTATTTTACTAATAAGTTACTACTAACCCTATAAGTAAGAAATAAATATATAATATTAATATAGTAATAACTACTCTATAGTAATATAATAATATAGTATAAACGTCTTAGTTACCTAGGTACTAAGGCTTTATAAAGGATTATAAATACTATATATAGAGTATATCTAACCTAAGTTAACACTATAATAATATAAGATTATAATTTATATAGCCTTAGTAAAATAAGGCAGTAGATCTACTACTAACTATATAAATCTATTCTAAATATAGCGCTAGGTAATTACCTAGCGCTAGACTTTTATAATCTTAAATAAGGCTATATAAGATACTACTTAGTAATAGGCCTTATATAGGATTTCTACCTATATAGCTACTACTAAGATACTATTAATTTAATAATAAGAGGCTTCTTTATAATACTAAAAAATAAACACTTAATTACGCTAAGGGTTATTAAGGCTAACTAAGAAATCCTACGCCTTAAGTGACTTATAGATACGCTTTTTAATTATAAGATCTCTATTAAGCGGTTAGTAATAAATACCTAGGCTTAAAATAGAGGCGTTAAGTAAATTACTATAGTAATTAAACTTAAGACGTAATATATATATATTAATATAAAATTACCTTAAGTCCTATAGCCTAAGTGTTATAGCCAGCTAGTTATAGTAAGTATGTTAGCAGAAGTTAAGGCTGTAAGTACTAAGTAAGCAGTGTCGTAGTTATAGATAGCTTCCCTAAAGCTATATCTATAAGTCGTAAGGTAGGTAAGGCTTTAGTAATTAATTATAGTCTTGTTAGAAAGGGTTCTTAGTAAAGATAGCTAAAAGCAATTATAAGATCTAATACTAAGTTAATTACTAAAGAAGCTATAGGAAGTCTGTTCTTAAGCCTAGCTTAAGTCTATACTATATATAAGTCTAACTATAAACATACCTTTTATTAGTAATTACTTTTATTTATTAGGTAATTACTTAGTAAATACTAGTAAGCGCTTACTTAGAGTAATTATAGTAATTACCTTATTACGTAATTACTATTTCTTATCTATACGTAACTTATCTATAGTTCTTCTATTCTATAAGAGTTACCTTATGTTCTTATACTTTTATATATATAGTGTGCTATAGCTATAATAAGCCTATAGGGTAGGCCTTAGTCTTAGTTATATATATTTAGGTTATAATATTAGGTCTTTTTTCTAAAGGTCTAGTCCTATAGACCTATAAGTAAGTTATTATAGCCTAGGTTAGGCTTATTAAGTAGGTTTTCTAAAAATACTAAGATATTTACTAGATCTTTAATATATTATTAGTTAAAGCTTGCTTTTAAAATTAAGAAGTAAGGATTTAAAATTATTATACCTTACTTATTTTATTACTTATTAAGGTAATAATATAAGATACTAAAAGGTAAATTAAGGTGTTATAAATATATATATTATAGTTATTCCTATAATATAACTACTAATACTATATATAATTATAAGTTTTTTTTTTCTTTTTCTAGCGTTTTTTATACTAATTATGCTTATAGTAGATTATCTTTTATTTAAGGCTAATAGGCTAGAATATAAAGAGGAGGCAGAAAAGCTTCTTTTTTAAAAATAAGTAGAGGCCCTACGCTACGCGTAGGCTAAAATAGATAAGTCCTTATTAAAGTTAGATTATCTTTAGAAAAAGAAAAAGATAGTGTTTAAGAAGGAAAAAGTAATTCTTAATCCTCTTAGGGTAGTTATTAATAAGGATAAATTATTTACTACATAGGAGGCGTAATCTTATAGTGCTTTTAGTGTAGTTAACTAGGACGCTATAATAGCTAGGAGTTCTAGTTTTAATTTTAACTTTAGTACTCCTAAAGTAATTCCTAGGAGTTCTAGGGGTTTATAATAGGTTTCTATATATTTTCCTTATATCTATAGTCTTTTTATTTAATAAGGAATTCTTATTTCCTATTTCTATTTCTATAGTTAATAATTTATTTAACTTTATATTTTAGTTAATTTAGTTTAATAATAATATAGTCTTCTATATATAAACCTTTTAGTATAGGTTTAAGTAGTAAAATATAAAAAATAAAATAGTATTATATTATGTTTAGTAGTCTTAGTTTATAATTAACTAGTAAGACTTTCTTAATAATTTTAAAGGGTCTAAGTTTTTTATAGTCTAGTTTATTACTTAGTTATTTTATTTTAATATTATAGTAAAGGAGATAGGCGCTATCCCTCTTTTCTAAGGATAGTCCTTTAATCCTTAATCTATCTGTATTCTTTTTTATATACTGTTATATAAACTTAAGGTCTAGTAAGGCTTACCTATAGATCTCCTTAAGTTTACTTACGTCTACTATAGCTTTTATAGCTTATAGTCCTTATTATATTTCTTTATATGCTATTAGCTAGAATCTATAGTTAAGGTAAAATAGGGATTCTCTTATACTTTTACTAACTATACTATTATATATAAACTAGGCTATTAGTAAAAGTACTACCTAATTATCTTAGTTATAATTTATATAATAATAAAAGTATATTTTAAGGATTTAGTTAATCTTTTCTATCTGTCTATTAGTTTATAGATAAAATAATATTAATAGTTTATAGTCTGTACTAAGTTATAAAATTAGAGATTTCTAAAACTTTAAAGTAAATAGCTTATCTCTATTAGAGATAATTTCTTTTAGTAAACTATAGTTTAAAAGTATAACCTTAGTAAATATATATACTAGGTCTTCTATAGTGCTTAATTCCTTATAAGGAATAAAGTGTATAAACTTAGTAAGTTAGTTAACTATAACTAAAATACTATTATACTATACTTTAGTAAATAGTTCTTTAGACTTTAGTAGTTTAATAATAAAGTCCTATATAATTAAATACTATACTTCTATTAGTAGTTATAGTAGTTATAGCTTACTATATAGTTTATATAGGCTGTTCTTACTTTTCTTATAGGTTATATAGTCCTTAATTACTTTTATAATTTTAGTATATATAGTAGATTTATTATAGTACTAGTAAATCTATTTCTACGTTTTAGTAATTTCTTAGTAACTATATACTAATATATTATAAATTTCTATAATAAGCTTAGGGGTTATTTTTTTAGTTAGGCTAGCACTAATCCTTCTAGCTATTATAAGAAGCTTTATAGTTAGTATAAGGCTACTGTCCTTCTTTTACTTAAGAATAACTTATGTTTCTTTAAGGACTATAACTTTATAGTTAGGTCTTCTACTAAGAGCGTCTGCCTTACTATTTTTTAAACCTTTTTAATAAATAATTTAGAAGTTAAATTTAGATAAGAATTTACTTTATCTAACTTATTATTTATTTAGGTTCTTATTTATTATAAAGTTTATAAGGTTCTTATAGTCTATATAGAATATAACTTTATATTTAGTTCTAGATAACTATAGTCTTTATTCTTAAAATACTTTAATAATAGCTATTAGTTCCTTATTATAGATTTACTAATTTAATTTTACTTTATAGAATACTTTAAAGTAAAAGTAATATAAATAAAGCTTTTTTTATTTATCTTATTATCCTAGGACTACTCTTATAGTAAAGTCTAAGGCGTTAGTCTTAACTTTAAAAGGTTTCTAGGGGTCTAGGATTATAGTAACTAGTTTAGAGATAACTATATTTTTAACTTTAATAAATACTTCTTTATACTTAGGATCCTAAATAAATAAGGTATCTTTTTATATTAGGTTATTAAAAGGTCTAACTATACTAGTATAGTCTTTAAGGAATTATTAGTAGAAATTAATAAATCTTAAGAATCCTTATATGTCCTTAACGTTCTATAGTGTAGGCTAGTCCCTAACTGCTTCTACCTTTAATACTTATATATAGATTTATCTTAGTGTAATAGTGTATCTAAAGAAGTCTACTTTCTATATATAGAACTTATACTTAGAGGGTTTAGCATATAGCTTAGTATCTTAAAGCTACTAAAATACTATATAGATATACTTCTTATATATTTTAAGGTTAGGAAAAAAAATAAAAATATTATTAATATAAATAATAATAAAAATATTAATATACTCCTAAAGTATATAGTTAACTATTATTTAAAAGGTTACTAAAGTATTAGTAAGTCTAAAAGGTATAATAAGATACTTAAAGAGTCCTCTATAAGTTTAGAATACTATCTTCTATTTATCTCTTTCCTTAATTTAAATCTAGTTAAATACTTCCTTAAGATCTATAGTAGTAAACTAGTTAGCTCTATAAAGTAGATCTCTAAGCTTAGTAATAAGTAGTAAGGGATAGTAATTCTTTTTTATAATTTTATTAAGTCTTCTGTAGTTAATAATAGGTCTTTATTTCTTTACTTTTTTCTTTAGTATAAAGAATAAGGGTAATCCTATAAAAGAATTTAATAGTTAAATAAGTCCTTTCTTAAGTTTTTTATTAATATATTTATTAAGGTATTCTTATTCTTCTTAGTTTATTAGGTATATTAAGAAAAACCTAGGTTATATTTTTTCCTTAAGTTTAATTTCTATATCCTAGCTACTATATTCTAGTAATCCTATTTCTTTAGGTTCTATAAATAATTTTATATATATCTAGTACTCCTTAGGTATAGTCTAAAGTTATTATAATCCTTAATTATTAGTGCTAGTTATAAACTTCCTAAAGCTTTCTACTATCTTAATAAAAGCTATATATTATATTTATTCTTATTCTTTAGGAGTTACTAAAAATCTATTTAAACCCTTTTTCTTCTTAGGTCGTTTAGTAACTAGATTTTCCTAAAGGACCTAGCTAGTAGTCTAATCTATCTATAGGTTATACTTTTATAACTATAAGATCCTTAGGATAATATTAATATTTTTAATCTTTATAATATTATACTATAGTTACTTTTACTAATTATTAATATATATTAAGAGGTATATAGTCTTTTAATTAATATATTTATAGTTATAGTTAACTTATTTTTTTTCTACTATTTATAGTTAATATAAGTTATTTTTTTATACTTATAGTAAGTTAAGTTTATTTACTATTCTTAGTAAAATATAAGTTTTTTATATACTACTATTAATAATAGCGTTTAGTCCTTATCTATAGATATTAAGGTTAACTTATAAGTATATATTATTATATTATCTAGTTATATATAAGAGCTTTTCTTTTATTTATACTTTTTATTATTTCTTTATAATTAGCTTTCTTAGTTTTTTAATATATACTTCTTTTATTAAGCGCCTTACTTATATAGTTCTTATTATTCTCTTTATGCCTTAGCCTTCCTAATATAGTAGATTTAGTACTAGTTATATTAGTAATCTTCTTATTCTATATATTTACTATTAAGGTATTTTATAGGGAAGTTAGGGTCTAGACTAAATATTACCTTATTATTATTATTAAAGCTTAGTAGTGTCTAACTAGGTAGCTAGTCTTTTATATAGATATCCTTAATAGGTTTATTATTACGTCTTTATAAGTAGAAACAGCTATCTTGTTTATATATAAGGTGCTAGAGGTATTTATTATCTAGGCACTTTACCTAAAATAATTCCTTATAAAAGAGGTCTTTAGGGTTAAGTAGAGAATAGTCTTTATTTATATAGGGGGTTATTATAACCTTCTTATATTCTTTAGTTTTATAGAACTAAATAGTTTAGTTACCCTTAAATAAATAAATATATTTACACTATAGTTTATTATTATCCTCTTTAGAGCTAGTGTTATTAATACTAGGCAGTGCCTTATAATTAATCTCTACTTAAGTATATTATTAGGTAGTATTATAAGGTTTATCTAAATTATAAGGTAATTCTACTTTATTAAAATAAAAAGAACTAAGTCCTATTTTAATATCTTCTTCCTTAAGGTTAAAGTTAATTTTTTCTTCCTTTATAACTATAAAGTTAAGAGTTAGTCTTTTAATTACTTTAATTTTATTTTTATATAAGAGGTCTTTAAGCTACTTCTTAACCTTATAAATAAATTTTTTATTACTATCTACTTATTATATTATATAAATAGACTTAGTTAGGATTTTATTTAAATTAAGTTTTTTCTTAAGCTTAATAAATTATTTCTAGTTTATATAGTTTTATTATACTATATAGATAAGACTACTTATAATTTCTTCTATATTAGGTTCTCTTTTTTTAAATTTAAGGAGCTATTTCTTTATGTTAGCTAGAAGTCTTTACTTAATTTATCCTTTAAGAAAGTAAAGCGTATCTCTTATAATAAGGTCTATCTTAGCTTTCTCTTTTATGTTTTTATAAATCTAGAAGAGTATAGTAATATATTTAATATTATTTTCTTTAAGCGTATAGGGTTAGTAGGTAGGTATTTTTTTTTCCTTAGTTACTACTACTAGGGTCCTAATAGATAGTATAGTGTTATATCTAGGTTATTTTATATTCTTAGGTTACTTTAGGTACTATTTTATTTATTTCTTACTATCTTAGTAGGTAAGATAGTTATTATTATAGCAGGCTATTTATAAAAGCTACTTATAGGGGGCTTTCTTACTTATAATATTAGCTTACTTTTTTATAATAGGTTAGTGTTAGATATACTTAGGTTATTAGTAGTCTCTAGCTATATATCTTAGTTTATTATAGTTATAGTATTTAAAGTCTTTTTTTTACTATAATTCTTTATGTTTAGTAATACTAAGGTCTATAGGTCCTCTATACTATCTATAAGATATACTTTATTACTATTAGTTTCTTAGGTTATTTTAGTAGTTACTTAGTGTTTTACTATAGTTTTAGTACTTTTTACTAAAGTTAGCTTAAGGGCGTTATACCTCTCCTTTTTCTTTATATTATTTATATAATTAAGTGTTAATCTTAATAGTAAGCTCAACGTACTATAAGAATTTAGTTAGTGTTTTTATCTTACTAAGTTTATTTTTAACTTTATCTTTTAGTCCTTAATAAAATAAAAAATATAGGTTTCCTTAGTAAAATTAAGTTATACTATAAGTCTCCTAAACTTAGTAGCATAGTGTAAGGTAGACTTAGTCTGTTAAAAGTTAGCTAGGTCTTTTTTAGCTTATTATTTTTTATTAAGGTCCTAGAATAAGGATTTAAGGGCGTTCTAGAATCCTACTATACTACTAAAAATGTTTATAGTTTTTTCCTTATAGTAAGGTAAATAGCTGTTATTACTAAGGAATTCCTCCTAAAAAGGCTTAAACTACTCTAGGGCTTATCCTCTAAGAAAGGTTACTATATAAATAACTTACTTAGTTTTACTATAGAAGTTAGTAGTATAGAACGTTTAGTAGGTTCTAATCTAAATTAGGAATCCTTTAAGACGTCTAGTAGTTCTATTAAAAGTAGTAGGTGTTTTAAGCTTAAGTTTCTTTTATCTATCTATAGGAGTCTTAATAATACTAGTAGTAGCTTAGAGGGTTCTAACTTCTTACTTTAGGTTATCTACTTCTTTTTTCTTAATTCCTAAGTTAGTTATAGCTTTATTAACTATATTCTAGAGGGTAGTAATATTTTTATTATTCTTAGCTAGGGTTATAGCTATTTAAGTAAAGTTACTACTAAAGAGCTTTATAAGTTCCTTATTTTACTTACTACTTTTCTTAATAGTGTGTTATATTTTCTTATAGTCTGCCTTCTTAAGAACTATATTACTATTAAAGTTATAGGTAATATTAGGTATCTTATTATCCTTAACCTTAGCTAGCTTACTAGCTAAGTTAATAGGTTACTTAAAGTTAGATAAAGAGGTGCTTAAGGTCTTAAAAGATATTATTATTTATTTTACTACTTAGTAAGTCTTATAAGGTTAACTTACTAAATAAAAGTAATTAAAGTGTTATAGCTAGCTAGTTATAGTAAGTATATTAGTAAAAGTTAAGGCTATAAGTACTAAGTAAGTAGTATTATAGTTATAGATAGCTTCCCTAAAGCTATATCTATAAGTTATAAGGTAGGTAAGGCTTTAGTAATTAATTATAGTCTTATTAAAAGGGGTTCTTAGTAAAAATAGCTAAAAGTAATTATAAGATCTAATACTAAGTTAATTACTAAAGAAGCTATAAGAAGTCTATTCTTAAGCCTAGCTTAAGTCTATACTATATATAAGTCTAACTATAAATATACCTTTTGTTAGTAATTACTTTTATTTATTAGGTAATTACTTAGTAGATACTAGTAAGCGCTTACTTAGAGTAATTATAGTAATTACCTTATTGCGTGATTACTGTTTTTTATCTATATGTGACTTATCTATAGTTCTTCTGTTCTATAGGAGTCACCTTGTGTTCTTATACTCTTATATATATAGTGTGCTATAGCCGCTGTAAGCCTGTAGGGCAGGCCCTAGTCTTAGTTATATATGTTTAGGTTGTAACACTAAGATTATAACTATAGCTATATATCTTTATAACTAAACGCTATTAGCAGCTTAAGGGTAGAAATCCCTATATTAATTATTTTACTTATATTTTATACTTAATAAGTACGCTAAGCCTTTACTAATAGTAAAGCTAGATCTTTTATATCTATAACCCTATAGCTACTAAGTATACACACTAATAGTAGATATATAACTATTATATAACTACTAGTAAGAGCTTACTACCTATATATAGATTAGATGTCTTATTAGGTATACCTATAGTAATTTATATTATATCTAGTACCTAGTGTAAAATAAGGTCTTTACTATATATAATATAATATTTAATAGAAAGTAAATCTTTAATAGATTAATAAACAGATTACTTAATAAGCTTTATAAAGCTAAACTTATAATAATTTAATAATAAATTAACTAGTTAATTATAATAAGTATATAATCTCGTATATATAAAGAAGCTAATAAAGAAATAAATAAAGTATTTAGGTATACTAATATTACTTTACTAAGCGCTTTATAATTAGGTAACACACTAAGATATCTATATAAGCAGGTAAAATTTACACTTCTTCTTACTTTACTACTATTACTACTAAGTGCCTTTTTTTATAGCCTTTATAAATATTAATATAAGGGGTAAGGAAATAAAAGCTAATAGTAGCTTAAATTTATTAATAGCATTTAGCTACCTATAAGCTAGCCACTTACTTAATTTATTAATAGCTTATAGCCTATAAGCTAGTAACTTATAAGAAATTAAGCTATATATAATAGTTATATAAGAAGTTACTAAGTATAAAATAATATATCCTTAAGTAATAGTAGCTAGCCTTTTAGATAAACTTTAGCTAGTAGCTACCTTATTTAATAACATTATAAAAGGCTATAGTTATACTATATATATAGGTAGTTACGTTATACTAAGCACTTTATTTAAGGCAGCTTTTCTTATAAGGCTTACTTTATAGTAAAA
>NW_007361108.1:0-1829 GCF_000149035.1 Colletotrichum graminicola M1.001
TCTTACTATTTACACTAAGATTATTATACACTATATTAAGATTAGTAATAAGAAGAAGGCTACTAATAGTAGTAGCCTTAATACTAAGTTTAACTAGTGTATATAGTAATAGTTCTAGTCCTAAAGCGCCTTAAGTAATTTACTTTTTAACGTATATTACACTAAAGTTAGCGCTATGCTTTATACTACTAGCTATAATAATAACCTCTCCCTCCTTAAGGTAAATTAGTTTAAGGTTCTTTAGTACGCCTAGGCTATATCTATAACCCTTACCTTACTAGTACGCCTAACTATCTTTAAGTTAGCTAGTAAGTATAAACCTTATTATACTATACCTCTTTTTAATAATAATAATAAGGTTATAAACCTTAATAATAGCCTTACTAGTTATTAGTACTATAGTAATACTCTTACTAATACCTTAATACCTAATATACCTACTAGTACGCTAAGTTTATCTTAGTATAAAGACACTAAACTTAATAAGATAATAGCTAAAAGTCTCCTTATTACTAATACTACCTTATCTTCCTTACTAAAGAACCTAGTTATTATTATTAAAAAACCTAATACCTAGCTAGATAAGCTAGCTTAAAAAGGTAATAGTAGTAAGTTAACTACTAGTATATTAGCTACTTCTTCTAAGCCTAGTTATAGTAGAACTAGTAGTAAGATAAAGCCTATAACTACTAAAGGAAGACGTAGTGCTAATTCTAAAGCTAATATAGCCTAGGTCCTACCTAAGCCTAATAAGAATAAGTGTAATAATAAGGATAGAGGTAGTAGTAAGCCTGCCCTAAAGAAGAGGCGTCTTACTACTAGAGGTAGTAAAAGTAGTAAAAGTAAGTAGTTCTACTTTATAATAGTAAGGTTAATTAGTTTAGTAGTTAGGTTATAAGATTAAAATAAATATATAAAATAGTATTATAGTATTATATACTTTATATAAAAAATATAATAAAGAGGCTAGGAGGGAGGCTAAGTAAGACAGCCTTCCCTACTTTATAAACACTAGGCCTTTAGATAATAATATAAATTAACTTAACTTATAGTATTACTATAGTAATATAAACCTAAACTTATACTTAAATATAATAACTACTATATTATATCTATATACTAAATATAGCTAGAGCCTTATCTTAGTTACACCTTTATAGCTATAAAAACATCCCTTATAATCCTAGTCTTTATAGCTATAGGAATACTAGGGGCCTAAGTCTTTATAGCTATTAAAATAAACCCTAGGTGTAATATTTATATAGCTATAAAGGTAGCGCCCTTTTTTAAGTTCCCTATAGCTATAAAGCTTTTATTTACCTAGTTATACCCCTATAGCTACTAACACTATACTTTAGTTTATTATTCTTATTATTAAGAAGATAAGGCCTAGCCTAGTTAAACCTAATACTTAGTAAGGGTAAGGGAGGCGTTTATTCTTTTATTTTTATAACTATAAAGATAAACTATTTCTATAACTATAAAAATTAGCTATAAAGATAGGCTATTTCTATAGCTATAAAGATTAGCTATAAAGATAGGCTATTTCTATAACTATAAAGATAAGCTATCTTTATAGCTATAAAGATAGGCTATTTTTATAAATATAAAATAGGCTATTTTTATAACTATAAAGATAAACTATTTTTATAACTATAAAGATTAGCTATAAAGATAAGCCTTTTTTATAACTATAAAAATAAGCTGTTTTTTAGATATCTCTAATGTCCTTAATATCTCTAATATCCTTAATACCCCTAATGTCCTTAATACCCCTAATGCCCCTAATGCCCCTAATGCCTCTAATATCCCTAATGTCTCTAATGCCC